>NC_056729.1:245466230-245668730 GCF_019279795.1 Protopterus annectens | reverse complement strand
TACACCTCTGGACTGTCCTTGCTTTTGCAGAATCTCTCTAGTTTTGCCTCAAAAGGGCCCTTTGCATCCTACAAAATGTTTTGATTTCCTGGTAAATCAGAAAGGATTACAATCAATTAATAATGCCATGCATTTGATTTTTGTATTTCTTGTTCAAAAAATGAACTAATTTGTTTCAGCATCTTTTTAAGTGAATAGCACTTAAAAATTGTCCCTGATTGTGAGTCACTGTCCCAAGCCATAGCCACGTCAGCAGATTACAATATTTTTGATTTCCTGGTAGATTTTTTTTTGCATATGTCTTATGGTGCACTGGGTAGTTGTTGACCAACACTCTAAGACTAACATTGCTGTAATGGACACGTCACTTGTAAAATAGCTGTAGACATGTTGAAGGGGATCACCAGACTATATCAGTAATTTTAGACTGTGGACTGAAGATAATAAGACCATCATCAGACTGCTAGAGCTAGGCACTCACATTCTTGCTTCAAATATATTTTATATATATATATATATATATATATATATATATATATATATATACATATACATGTCTAAACAATGGCTCTAGATAATTGGCCCTGTTGAAGTGACACCCTGACCACATCTGTAGAAATTTGAAAAAGGGGATTGTGGATAGATGGATACATGCATGTACACACACACACACACACACACACACACACACACACACACACACACACACACACACACACACACACACACACACACACACACACACACACACACACACACACACACACAAATATCAAAACAGACATACTTAGCACACAGGAAAAAATATATATGTGTGTGTGTGTGTGTGTGTGTGTGTGTGTGTGTGTGTGTGTGTATATATATATATATATATATATATATATATATATATATATATATATATATATATATATATATATATATATATATATATATATATATATATAGATATATATATATACACACACACAGGATATTCTCCATTTAGCAGCAAGTTATTATGCCCAAAAGAGAAAAATGTAGTACAACTGATCAAAAATCAGATGACTGAACTGTACTGGCTTTTTCTTAGCGAGATCATGGAACATGGGGGTTTTGGAAATTTGTCCTTTCCCCACTGTGGTGTGAATGCATTGTTGGTATATATAATTGCTAGGAATAGTGTAGGTTGGGAGCATCTCCCATGCATGGGAGTGTAGGGGTGTGTGCCTCCATGCAAAAAAATGTTTGTTTTTTTTAAATTAGTTTCAATGTTTTGTTGTTTCAGACATTTTGGTTCAATTATGTGAGGTTCAGTGTTGTGACACTTCACTGACATGTCATAAATCCATATACACATGCATGTATTTATATAAATGTACAAATGTTTACTTAATCTGTATATAAAAAGTCATATAAAATGACTTGCTTTTAAATATCTACAAAGCCTAAAACAAATCACACATCAGAAAGAAATAGCCCTATCTAACACAGTCAACCAACAGAACTAGAAAAAAATAAACAAAAGTGTGAGAATATCTCAATACAAATCCAAATATAACTCCTTCGATGAAATACAGTAAAAGTAGAAATCTTTAAAAAGGAAAAAAAGATTACAGTGTTACACTACTTAATGTGTACAACATTACAACAAAAAGTACACTCAATACATAATCCTTATTTGTCTGCCCCTCCATTGATTATACTCAGTACGTGAAATTACATCAATCATTCATTACAATAAGTATGAATCTTCCAAACATAAATTAACATACCTGTAATGTCCAGCTGCGTGATATAGTCAAGCCTGTCTTCTACAAAGATGATTATTTCTCCAAATGACTTCTACAAAACATGTATACTACCAAAGCAATATAACATAGCTATTACCTCTAACACTTATCACAACAGGACACAATCTCATAAATCCCCCATTTACAAATCCTACTGAGTACAGTTTTAATTCCACTGTTACCAGCTACAAAAGAGTTTAATTTTTAAACAGTAACAGCAATAATAATTATTTAAAAAAGATTCTCTAACCTCACATTGGTGCTTACACTGAGTGAGTTGTGAGTTCTCAAAACAGCTGAAATCTCTAGACAGTAGCAGAAATGCACTGCCTCTAAAAGGTAACATTCCCAACTACACCCCAGCATATCAAAAAAAAAAAATTTTCCCTGCAAGATGCACCCAGGATATGTCTAAAATCACTACTTTGTGATGAATGCAGTAGCCTGTTAAAGCTGAATACATAAGCACACTTTATCAGACTATTACTTAAGCTTCTGATTAGGTGAAGTAAAAATTAGGGTCAAACCAGAAAACAGTATTGTTAGTGCCTCATCACTATGAGTACAGCCATTTTACCTGTTTTTTACAACTATTGTTTAACTTATTGTGCCCACAATCAGAAATTCTTAAACAGCCAAGGATGATGTCAGCAAACGTAAAATAATTCATATGCAATCTGATTGTCAAGTTCTTCTTACCACATACTGTGCCAGGGGGCTGAATAGAATATGTGACTATTTTATGGCTGTAATTCTTTGAAGAGACTATGGATTTTGTGGAGAACAAAACTCATAAGGCAAGCAAATACACTGCCCAGTGTTGTTGTCATAGGGGATTCCACTGTATGACACACAGATGCCCCATTCATCAGACTGAACAAGGAGAAGTTAACGATTAATTGCTTATCCAGAACTAGGATCCACCAAGTTACATATGCACTCAAGTCACTACACCATAGGCACCAGTATAATTCTATCATAGTCAATGTGGGTGCCAGTGACCTGAGACATACTTACCTGGACAATATGAGGAGAGACATTATTGATCTTTCTGAATATATGCCTCAGGCAGGTATGGACTTGTATTGAGCACCATTCTTCCTTTACCAAGAATGGTGCCACAGTAGGAACAAAAGATAATTGACTACAATAGTTGGCTTAAATGATGGTGTCTTTCCAGGGAAATTCAATATTTGTCAACATGGGAGGACATGGTTAAACCACACTGCTTGCCCCAGGATTCTGAATATTGGCTCAAACTCTATCCACCCCTTTAGAGCCATTTTTAGGCAATGCCAAATTGATAAACCTACCAACATAGCAAATAAAGCCCAAAGAAACATAAAGGTGTCCCTGCTTAATGCTAGGAGTCTTACCAAGAAACTAAACAACCTGCAAGCGCTCCTCACTCTGTAGAATATAGATCTCGGTGCCATTACTGAGACATGGTTGAAATCCACAGAAAGTACTGTGGCAGTGCAAGGCTTCAGTGCCTTCCACACATTTAGACCAAAAAGTGCACAGACAGAGACTAAAGGTGGAACAGTGTTGCTCTACATTAGCAACAAGTACACCTCTAGGTTGGTTAAACAGAACTATGCCATGGAGTTTATCCAAGTCTAAATCACCACAAAGTTCTGTACCATATCCTAGCAAGATACAAGTTACTGTCTATATTCCAAGATTATCATAGACATACCTAAACCTACTGGACACACTCACCATTAAAGAAAATACCCTGTTCATGGGAGACTTTAAGTATCCGTCTATAGACTGGAAAACATACACTGCCTCAAACTCATAGGCACAACAATTTCTGGACTTTATGAAGACAACCTTGACAGAATAATATGCACACCCACCAGAGGTTCAAAAGTACTGTACCTCATATTTATCAAAAAGGGAGAGTGCTACATACCCCCCAGTGTCACATCCTCAATGGTGAGGCAGGACCACAAAGCTGTCTCCTTTAGAATAAAAATCAACTTGACAGCAAATCCTGTAACACTTAGGGTCTATTCCAAAGCAAATTGCATCCTATTAAATGATAGCTGGTCAAAATTCAACATTCCTACTAACCCCAAGTTCATAGCAACCTATGCAGAATTGTTCACAGAGACCCTATACAACCTTGTAATTGTCTCTGCAGAGGCTGCTATTCCTACTAAGCCAAAACAGACTCTGACAACAAACCAAAACCGTCTTTATATTGAAGTTTGACACATTAACACCAAGAGGTCTGAATAGAGAAGTAAATTGGAGAAGTTTGCTTTAAATTTTAAAGTATTTGTCTAATTGATTGATTAATTAATTAAATGACTGTTGATGATATATAAACAGGGGAATGTGTTTTTTGTAATTTTGTTCTCTTTGAAGGCTGTTGTGGCCGAGGCGCTACGTCAAGTCATTGTAATAAATTTTACTGTGGAACTGAATCCTATTGTCGTTTTTGGACTACTTTGCTGTTTTTGCTGTTGGTTGTAATTCTGACAGCAAACCATACTGGTGAAATCCTAACCATAATTTTTATTTATTTATTTTATTTTACATTTGTTAACCGGGGGTGTCTGACTGAGCCAAAAAGGCCCTTTTTCAGCAGAGGCCTGGGGAGAAAAGCTCCACGTAGAAAAATTACAGAAACATTTAGACATGATCAGTATACACACAAATTACAAAAGACATGTTTTTACAGTGGTATGCAGCACATCAACAGTTACAGTGGAAAAAAAACAAACAAAAACATATTTAAAAATAAAGGTACTTAATAGATTTGTGGTGTACAGCTGAAATTTGGAACATAGGTAGAATACATACACAGTACACAGGTACAGTACATACATCGTAGATTAGCCAGTGTTTGTGAGAATAGTTTTCGATCTTAATCAAATACTCTAGGTTTAGTATGTGTACCTTATCTGCTTTCACTAGCCTGGGGAGCAATCATGGCACTGCCAACTTTGCTTGAGATGTTGCCTGATGAGGTCTTTAAAGGAGGCTTTGGATGATGTGTTTTGAATGCTAGTGGGGACAGAGTTCCATTTTTTAGCCACTGAACTACTATATAGTGTATCTCCAAAGCTATTGTAGCTGTTGGTGACTTCTAGTAGTAGCTTGCTTGATGATCTAAGAGGCCTTTTGGCTGAGTGATGTTGTACTAGGTTTTTGAGAGCAGGACACTTATTGGGGAGGTAATAGATAGAATGACAGAGGCAGAGCTGATTTTAGGTTAGGAGGTTGGGCAGTTTAAGCCAGTGAAGCTGTCTCAAAGCAGTACAGTGATGAGTTCTATATGAGCAATTTGCAGCAAAGCGGGCAATTCTGTTACAGCAGGCTTCCATTTTGCTTAGTTCAGTTTTGTTGAGATTAGTCAGAATGGGAGATGCATAGAGTAGGGTGGCTAGGAGATGGGAGCGAGCAATGGCTGATCTTGTGTTGTTGGTAAGAAATGGTCTGATATGGTAGAGTGATCCCAGTTTGGCATGTACATTTTTAATAGTTAAGTTGAGATGACTATCAAATTTTAGGTGGGAGTCTATGGTTATTCCCAATAGCTTAGCCTGTGCCACTGGAGTGATTGGAGTAGCATTTGTGGAGTAGATACTGAATTGACTGTTGTCAGTGTTTTTGTTAGAACTGGTTATAATCATAAGCTGAGTTTTCTTTGGATTGAGGAAAAGTTAGGCTTTGGTTAGGTAGTTTTCAATGTCAGAAAATGCTAGTTGAGTTGTTTGCAGGAGGGTGGGAATGTTTTGTGCAGCACAGATTAAGGTAGTGTCATCTGCATACTGAATGATAGATGCATGCTGTGTGGAGGCATGGAGGTCATTTGTGAAGATTGTGAATAGTAGTGGTCCTAAGATAGAACCCTGTGGGACTCTTATAGTTATAGGCAGCTGAGGAGAGAGATAATTTTCCCATTTCACAGCGTGGTACGTGTCAGGTAAGTAGCTTTGGAACCAGATAAGAGTGGAATTTGACAGGTGATACTGGTTTAGTTTGTTTAGCAGGATTTGGTGCGAGACTGTGTCAAATGCCTTGGACATATCCAAAAAAAAGAGTTGACACCTGCAGGCCTTCATTTTTGAGACAGTTTACTGGGTCTGTGAAGCAGAGGAGGGCTGCAGTGGTACTATCGGCAGGTCTGAAACCATGGCCTATATACCCAATAGGGTATATAACAAAAGGGAAAAAAATCATGTCTAAAATGAGGAAGTACAACTACCATAATGACAAAAGCTCTCTAATTACACTAAACAGGAAACTAAGAGGATTAATTAAGTCCAACAACGCCAATTATGAGGACAAGATATAATCACAGACTACAGGCAACCACAAGGCCTTCCAGAGTTATATCTGTAACCTCAAAGGCAGCACACATCAGCATGTCAAATTGGTGGTCAGTGGTGCCACCTTCATTGAACAGAGTGACATAGTAAACCTGCTGGCTGATTAATTCATCTCATACTTCACCCCCTCCATTACTCCATGAAATAACTACTAGCTTAACCCTATAACTGTTAGCAGGGAGCAAGTCTTGGCCACACTCACCAAAGCCAAAAACATCTCATCAATGGGCCTCAACAGTATACCAGGTTGTCCCCTAAATAGCTTGAAACATGACCTATCAGAAACACTTAAGCAACTATTCAACTATAACTTAAAAATAGGCTTTGTACCATGAGAATGGAGAGCTGAAATTGTTATCTCACTTCATAAAATACAAAGGCAACCTACGGATCCCTATTGAATAATCGGATGGACACACTGTCGAACAGGATATGGTCAAACCCATATCACTGACAATTCAGTTCATCAAACCTTTCTGACTGAGATTGCATTACAGTAGGGATCAAGAAATTTGCCCTTTTCTCCACTGTAGTGCAATCTTGGAGTTGGTATATATAATTAGCAGGGGTTGTGAGGGCTGGAGAGGACTTGCCCCCAGCAGAAGTAGCTTTTGTGGTGTGTGTGGGTGTTGTCTTTGTGTTCAGTTATGTCCAACGGACTGAAATGTTGGTGATATGGGTTTGACAATATCATGTTCAACAATGTGTCCTTTCGATTATGTGATAGGGACCCATGACCTACAGGCACTGACTGGACTCAACCCAGTCTGCCATTGTTAAGTGAAGGTCATGCCTACTAAACCTGGGAGACTTCTTTGAGAATGTCACTAAGGCAATGGATGAGGGGAAAATTGTGTATAATGTCTAACTGGGCCTGGCTAAGGCATTTGATACAATACCCCACTCATGTATAGTTGACAAACTCACCAAATTGAACCTAAACCCCTATATAATTTGCTGGATTGCCAGCCAGGTTGCAAACAGGACCTAGGAAGTCAGAACTGGTGAGACCACCTCCACTAAGAGACTGGCCACCGGTAGGGTACCTCAGGGCTCTGTGCTGTGACTACTCTCATTTGGCATCTATTTCTTAGTGGAAAAGGTTAATGTCAAACGCCTCTGGCTGGCCAAGTTTGCATATGAAAGCAAATAGATTCTATCATAGATTCTTCCCATGACACAAACATCTTACTAGAGGATCTAACACAGTCAAATGACTTGTGCCAAAGTCACAAATTATAACTCAATGCCAAAAATGCATTATAGTGCCTTTTGGGAAAACAGCCACCCAGGATAATTACTCCATTGATAAGATATCCCTAAGAACTGGTTCAGTAATCAGGGATCTTGGAATATGCATAGATAGTAAAATGGCCTTCAACCAACATGTGGCCAAGGTAATTAGAAAATCATTCTATGTTGCCAAACTTATAATTAAGGGCATGGCATTCAGGTCCAAGGAAGTCATAGTGCCACTTTATTCAGCCCTTATTAGACTCATCATTGAGTATAATGCCCCCTTTGACATGTCTGACCAGTCATATGCAACAATTGTAATACCCACAAAGGTCCCTTACCAGGAGTAGCCAGGGTATAAACACATTGTCATATACTGATCACCTTAAATCACTATCACTAAACTCTGTCTCCTACAGGTTACTGAGAGGTAATCCGGTCTGATGGATGTTTTGTACATCTCCAAAACAAACAGCATTAGAACCACCAGATCTAAGGATTGCAATTTTGCTTGCAACATAAATAGGGCATGTTGGTGATATAGGTATACCGTATGTGTCTCAAAGGATTCCCATCTATGTGAAGCAGAGTCCATCCCTAACCCTATTTAAGCATGACCTTGACCAGTGGATGGGAAATTAGAAATTCACCCCGGATCTGGCCCCCATGTCTCTCATAGACGGAGGCAGACAGTAACTATGCTCAAACTAAAATAACACCCCACATAACCTTTAGAAACTTCCTAGCTAACATATCTCCTCCTAAGAAACACCCATGATACATAGGGTCTATATCATTTAATCAAATACTTAATTGAGCAAATCAATATTTGTTGAACTGATGTAAGCTAAAGCTCAATTAAGTAAATGACTGCTTAAGCAGAAACTTTCCTAGGGAAAAAGAAACAGTTACCACCCACCGATCATAGCAACAAACCAAAATTTAAAACTCTGCAAAGTGGGGATCTCTGCCACCCACACCCTTCTAACTAAATATACCAAATCCGAGATCGCACTACAGTGGGAATTTCTGATGATATCCAACTACATCCTTTCCTTGTGGAAAAAAATTCACTTACACGATTGTTCGCTTAATTCGGCGATTCACTTAATTAAGCATTCAATTAAGTGATATAGACCCGAGACATAGGGACACATTTGGGATGGCTTGTAAGACTAGGTTTATAAAGTCCTTGGTGGTCATTAGCCTAATATACACCTATGACTCTATGAGATTTTAATTTGCAGAAAATATTAAACAAAAAAAAAAAAGGTGTGCATACAATTTTAAGTGCCATGTTTATGAGCCTATAACAGACATGCAAAATATATGCAGAAATATTACAGCGGTTAAAGTTGCCAAATGTAGAGTTGTATTCAATGTTGCTAGTTTATATAATATATAAAATACCAAATTAAATTCTCCACACAGTACATTGCTATTTTGCATTACTTGCTACCTGAAATACTTGCCACAGGTTCAGGCAAAAACTTGACATTTAGATTTATCAGATTCATGTTTACAACATATGTAGGAAAACTAAATGCATTAGCTTGATCACTTTGAAGATGTCTTTCTAAAAATACAAACAGTAGAAATAGTGTGTTGTCTTTACTTACGTTGTGTAGTTTTAAATCATATTTTTAACTCTCCTGTGTTCACCTCCCAGCTCTCTGAGGTAAAAACACGTGTTCTATGTAGCCAACAATACCAGGGTGCAACCTTGCCAAGTATGAAGCACTTTTTCTCAGGTCTGCTCTTAAATCTGTTAGTCCTTAGCCTCTCAAATGGCTTCAAGCCAGACATATAGAAAAGAGCATTGACAGTTCTCCTCCATAAATGTGTCTCCACTACTAATCTTAGCATCTACAGATTAATAATCTTTACTTGACTTGTCTGCAAGATAGTCAAATACCTAGTCTAGACTTGAGCTGGATGTATAGAACGCAGCTCCAAACACTTGGCCATCAAGTCCTGCACTGAGCCCTTCTTCATCCTCATGGTAACAGCCATACATGTCAATGGATTTTCTTGCGGTGAGAGTTGAGCTGCAAAAGTGGTGCTGCCATCTAAAAGTTTTACAAGTTAGGCCTACCCATGTCCCATTTACTCCCCACTAAGAAAATTCACGGCAGCATCAGCTCCAAAGATGGCATGGCAGTATCTTCATAAAGGAGTTCTATGTCCATTTTGATAAAGATATAGAGCTGCCATTTCCAATCAGAAGAAATTATAATCAGCAATTCAAAAACAAACCACACTGGTGGTCTGCAACATAAACTTTACAATAAAAGAAAAAAAAATCTTAAATTATATAGCAGATCAAAAAACCCTCATATTAATGACATTTACAGAAATATGACATTAAAACTTGAAAAAATACTATCAGGTTTACTAAAACAGCCCATGAACACAGGATAGCATTTGAAAATAAGGACAGTTATACATTCTTCTTAAGGTATGTCAGGAAAACAAGGTATAACACCCAACATTGCTCTGAACTTATTGAAAACGTTACCACCTATTCAGACACAATAGACATTGCTAATATAATAGCAAACATCCAGTTCTAATTTTTCCTCAGAGATTTCTTTCCAAAGTCCACATATCCCTGAATACTCTAAACCACCTTTTATCACAGAGGAACTTGAGCTGAAGGTGCTTTCAAAGTCCAAAAATATTTCTTCCATGGGGCCTGAGAGTATACATGGTTGCTAAATAAATAGTACTTAGCAAGCCCTTCCAAACATGTCTCAAATTGTTTCACTTAAGTTTAGCTACAGGTTTTGATGCTTAAGTTTGGCACACTGCAGTTATGATGCCACTCTATGAGGGAGTCTGTCTCATCAACCTTGGGAATTATAGACTCATCGGCTTAATGAGTCTCATCCACAACGCATGGAATGTATTATAATAGAACTTGTACACAATGATATCAAGAATCTCATTAAACTTGACTTGAGCAGTTTGTCTTTGTTAAGGGAAGATCCTGCATAATGAATTAGGTTAACGTGTTTGATAGGGTAACACAGACTGTAGATAGTGTTGATGCTGTTTATATGGTATATCTTGACTTGGTCAAGATGTTTGACACCATACCCCATGCTGACATTGTAAGCAAGCATAACACCTTAAAAATAAATCCCCATGTTCTAAGATGGATAGCAAAATGGCTAAAATACAGAACCCATGCAGTTCAAGTGGCAGGTGCTGCATCAAAATGCAAAAAAGTAATCAGTGATTTCCCATAGGGCTCAGTGTTGGGACCTCTTCTTTTCAGAATTTACATTTCTGATCTCCAAACTGGAAACCAACACTGCAGATTACAGCAAACTAGGGGTTATTGTCAAGTCCCCCCTCTGATACTCTAACCCTTCCACAAGAACTTACACCACATAAATAACTGATAACTGGTGTAATGAAAATGTGCTCAAATTAAATGTAAAAACGTGCAACATTGTCAAATTTTGTAGGTAATCCTGTCCTCCAGCATACAGCATAAACCCCCAACTTCAAAATAAAAATGTTGTTTGGGAGCTTGGATCATGGGATGAAACTTCCTTATCTTCCAGTCATCATGTGACAACAGTAGTCAGAAAATCCTACTTAGTGTTGTTAGTTTCCAAGGGAATATTATTGAAAGCTAGAGAAGTCAGTTTCTGTAGATTCATCATTGATTAGTTCAACTATTGAGCATAAAACTTCATTTAAGAAGTACTTCACTCAGAGCTGAATCATGTTCAAATGGGGCCTTAGGCAAGGCAATGGATCGAGGCCCTCATACAGCATCCCCAAACCCCTTGCAGCCATTCCAGTATTCCATTACTTAGCTATTTCTCCCCAGTTACCATAAGCACTGTTCAAACCTTTCAGTGTGCATATTATTTTCTGCTTTACTTCTACAACGATTACAAATATTTGGATTTAATTTAAAACTTTTATTTCAAATTTTATAGAGCAAACACAGATAGACATTTGCTAAACAAAATAATACAGTCTCACGATGAAAACAGACTTAGCATTAACAGTAAACCTCTCTGCCCTTGAAACTCACATTTATTGAAATGGCATTAAAACCTACATTCAAAGAAACTACATCTGGCCAGTGGCAGATAAAGTTCACCTTTGGACTGTTTTCAAACATAGATCCCTTGCACACATTTTAGGACCATGCACGCATGTGTTCTGTGTGTTGATTCACCTTTCTGATTGCATCAAATTATATTTCTTGTATAATATAGCACTACTTGTTAGAGTATATTTTCAATTTTTATTTCTGAACATTTTTCTAGTAAGCAATGAAACAAAATGTATGTACCAATAATGACAAAAATGCCCATTTCAGAACATTTCAACCATAAAAGGTCACTCAAGCTTCTGTCATTACAATTTACCAATATCAGTCAATATGCAAAATCTCTACAAAAGTAAAAGTTTTCTAAATAATTCCACATTAAAGAGATATGTAACAAATAAAGAGGTTAGGTTACTGCTAGCAAACATTTATATTTTAGTGTTTCATCTACAAATTCAGTGCCTGCTGTCCTTGAGGAATAAATTGCCTATGTTACATTAAAAAACATAGTAACCTGGTAATATTGCAAAAGGGAATATAAGGCAAACTGACTACAGGTTCATAGTTACTTGGCATCTCATTCAAAGGAAGACAGATTCAGGACTGCAGCATCCTCACCCCCCACACACACAAAGTAGAACACAGTATCAGCAATCCATCTACATGCTGTGGGAGTAGAAGTCACGGCCATCTACATCAAAAGCAAGTATACTACATATTGTGCCACTAACACTGCTTTTAAATCTAATAGCACAATAGTGATGAACATTTGATAATCAAAACAGTTGCAAATTGCAAACAGATTTAGCATAAGCAGCAGTAAACTTCCCTTCATTTGAAGCTTACAATTCTTTGAAAATGCACTGAAACGCAGGCACACACACACACACACACACACACACATATATATATATATATATATATAATATATATATATATATATATATATATATATATATATATATATATATACATATACATACATACACATATTTGTTTCATAGCTTCGTATTTAGTAATTGGTTAAAGGATTCAGTCTCTTGTCCCCTGTAACTAAGGTACATGGTTTGAAGCTGAGCAAATTAACTAACCTGTCATCCCTAATTAGGGCATTTTACACAATCCCTTGCCTCTGTGCTTAATTTTGCAGAAGCAGGCATCAAGTGTGTTTCCCCTTCCAGGCAGCAGCAGGAACATTGGACATCTTGTCTTAAATTTTGCACATAGAAAAAGAAGAAGCAATCAGCAGGAATAACTTGTACTTAAATTCCAAGTGTGGAACATGGAAAAAAAGAAAACATGCAACAGGTGTGTGTGTCAACTCAATAGGGATGCACAGACACATACAGCATTCTTAAAGAATGCCTTTAAGGAACATGTATTTTTTTTTAATTAAAAAAGAAAATGTTGTGGCAGCTCCCTGGCCAGCATGCCCCCTCCCAGCCAACAGGCCATATGTGACTGCCTAGGTTGCCTAGTGCTGCATCTGCCTCTGATTTCATTACACATCAAACAACTAGGAAAAAAACAGAGGTTCCTAATCAAATAGATCACAGACTTAAAGACCCTCTTCTTCAGTATATTTCAGAATCTTGAGGGGAGATCTGTGCCTTGCCTTTTGTGCCACGACAAACCCAGCTATTTTGTATGTCCAACAGCAGATAAATAAAATGCAGTGGACAGACAAATTCATCACCTGTTACAATGATCATATGATACTAAGCAAATGAAAAGAAACAAGCTGTAAACATTTTGTTTAACATGATGAAAATCAAATTATACAACACAAAAGTAAATTTATGCTGACCAATAACTACCTTACAGCTAGTCTTCAAACCAGTCTTCAACTGTCCCTGATTGTTGCCTAGCATTTTTGCTCCATCGCTCGTAAAAACTGAGATCTGAAGGAACATGTTTTGGCAATAAGCAAACCTCACAACCATGATTTTGGTGGACCTTAATTTTGCCTCATATTTTTGCCCATCACATAGCAAAATTTTTGATTTAGTGCTAATTGACATAACTCACCATCTTGGTGCAAGAAATATGGACAAAGTCTAAAATAATGGGAGGACAACGTCCCAAAATAGGGACATAGTTTAAATATTGCTCTTAGAAAGTTGTTAGAATAATAGGATTTGTATTAGTATACATTTTCTGAACAATATGAAGTCTGAAACACAAATATATGTAATTATTTTGTGACTTCAATCCTTAGTGATTTGCCAGAAAACTACAAATTTTATACGGAACAGACCAAAAATATGAGGCAAAAATCAGGACAGTTGAGCGACTAAGTATTACAGTCAATCCACCATGCCATACATTAAAGTTTCCTTCTTCTTGTTCAGAGCAGGCACACTGATGGAAAGACTGCTGTTCAACCTTTGAAGAGAATTGGAATACCGTTCTGAATTTTGAGTCTTTCCATCATCAGGCTTCCCCCTGATTCTTGAGCAAAGAAGACGAGAGACTTTTGTGAAACAAGCAATACAGAACATTACAGTACCGAAGTTGTACTGCCCCCTCCCCTTGTAAAAGCTGTGATTTAAAATTAGTGAGGATAAACGTGAATCAGCAATGACACAAATTATTGTTCATGACATGCATGCTTATGCAAAACTTGTTGTTCCCTTATTTAGAATCTTCTTCTCTTTCGGCTGTTCCCATTAGGGGTTGCCACAGTGGATCATCTGTTTCCATTTCTTCCTGTCCTTTCCATCTTGCCCTGTCACACCAACCACCTGCATGTCCTCTCTCACCACATCCATAAACCTTATCTTAGGCCTTCCTCTTTTCCTCTTACCTGGCAGCTTCATCCTTAACATCCTTTTCCCAATATGCCAAGCATCCCTCCTCAGCACATGTCCAAACCAATGTAATCTCGCCTCTCTGGCTTTGTCTCCAAAACTTCCAGCCTGAGCTGACCCTCTAATATACTGATTCCCTTATTTAGAATAATAATTAAAAAATGTTCATGCTATTGGGGCATACTTCTGATGAGTAGCTGAACGCCCTGTAAAGAAAAACATATTTTTTCTACTAAACAAACTAAATAAATAAACATTTTGTCTAAAACTGTGTAAAGATGCTTGTCACTAATCTAAGAAGCAGTTTTACAGTAAAATCCCTAGGCACATTGGTGTTTCAGCCATAACCACAAATGCAGTATCGGCATTCATTTATGAAGACGTATTAGTGCTGCACTTTCACACCCTAACAGTTCCCATGGCAGTAAGTAATCCTGCAAGAAATAAATAAATAAAAAGACAAAAGGTGATGAAATAATTCATCCTACTTTCTTAATTTATGCATGAAAAATATGCGAAGAGTAACCGAAAGAAGAAAAATATGCCAAGAGTAACTGAAAAAAGAACAAGCAAGATGTCCGTAGAAAAGTCTCAAATGTAAACGGAACTCCGAGCAAGCTTGATTATTATTTTCTATTACATACTTGGAATCTGACCCCCATTGCAGTCGGACAGTTTGCAACAATTTCTCCACGTTGGTCTTCAGAGATGTATTCATTTAAAGTACAAGATGATCTAAAGCCTCTTTTGTCACTAAGTTTTCAAAAGATTTAGGGTAATATTTAAATAAGTGATCCTAGTTTGGGACCTTTTCACCATCACTCTTTTACTGATTCTTGAACAATTGGCTTGCGAGTGCATTACGTACAGTACCACTATTGTTTAGGTAACGATAAAAGCAGTCTGTGTTACAGAACTGACACTGCAGGTAGTGCTGCAGTCTGTTTATTTTTCTTTTTTGTCATTTTAAAAATATGGCTTTAACACTCAGCCCCAGCTTTTGAGATATATCTACACACACACACACACACACACACACACACACACACACACACACACACACACACACACACACACACACACACACACACACACACCAGAAAGAGGAACTAAGTAAATCAATTCCATAAACAAGCTTTAGGGAGTAACTAGATCGGAAACAAAATCAGATCACGTCCGCTTTCCCTAGAGAATGAAAATAAGTTTGGGAAAAGTCAAGCGGGATTATTATTAAAGAAGGAAGGAAGGAAAAGGAGTGTGCCTGATTGCATTACACTGTGGATGGTCTTATCTGGCCTGACTGAGGGCAGGAAGCTAATACTTAAAGAATGCAATCCTGACAAAAAATAAAAAAAGTGTTCTGAAATCTGCATCTTTGACACTCTCCCTCTAATGTTGCCTTACAAAGCACTGCAGTCACATTCACTAAGAAGGTTTTTAGGTGCAAGTGCACAAAACAAAATGTTTCTGTCTATAACTTAAATGCACTTTGTATTTTTTGTATATAACATTTTGATTGCCAATCCAAAACATGATTATACTACATATATTTGTAAGTAATACTTCAGTACCTCACTTTGTCTGTAGCAAATGTTTTTTCACTACCTTCAGTATGGCTACTGGTATTCCTAAGATACACTGTCACTCTTTGTACAAGTTAAACTTATTAGTTTATTTAAAATACAGATTTATTATTACTATACGCGCTTTGGCGGGCTTTTCTGGCTGTAGAGAACTCAGCACAGCTCCTCGTGGTATCCAGCAGAGTTCCTAGAGCAGCAGAGACCAGAAAAGACAACTTTCCAGATTCTAAGTATTTTTTTTCTGCATTTTTGACCTTTTGTGCCTTTCGACGACTGTTTCTGCCTATTTTATAGAGTTATTACCTGTTTTTCCTGTTTTTATAAGCTTGAATTGTTTGTTGCACTTCCTAGTTTAAGTTTGCTTAAAAGTTAAACTACAGGCTAATACACTCAAGTGTACTAGCTTTTGATAGCATTTAATCGAAAAGCATAGCATTTATTGTGTTTTCTGTCCTATCTGTGTAAAAAACTTGAAAAAAAACAAAAAATATTCTTGTTTTCCATACTTTCCTGAATAGTTTGTTCCAGTGATCAGATTTTGCTGATCCCTGGGCTTTGTCTTGGTTCCTGTACTTCTCCATTTTCCTTGTTTGGTCAGGGGGAAGTTTCTTTACTCACCAGTGAGAGTAGGGAGTACTGAGCTGCCTGTTTGTCCTCAGAGGAGTGGTTTAAGACAGTAATTTGTAGTTCATTGGCCATTTTGGGTCATTTCCTGCCTTTTCCAGCCCCCTGCTATAAAGCACGCTTTAGCGCGATTTAGCGCGGAGTTGCCACAGGAGCACACAAGAGCAGCGGCGGTTAATCAAGGTTAAACTATTCGGGCTACCTAAAGTCCACTCTTCATTTTTTCCCTTAGAACAGCTCTTCTTGAACTGTACTGCTAATCTAACCAGCCTATTCTCTAACTAAAAAGTTCAGCTCTACTTGATTCCTAAGTAGACTATTCTCTATCTGTAAAGCCTAGCACTTGCTCCTAAAGTACTTTTTACTCTGATATAGCACTTTTATTATACATAGTACCCCACCAGCCTAAAAACACCACATCCCCTGAAGTCTTTTTCAAACTCATCTAAATAAAGTTTTTGTCTATTCCTTCTAGCATGTCGAGGGATCAGTTGCTAGTATCCTCTCCTGCTCAGCTGGTGAATCTGGGAATATTGAGGCAATGTTACAATTGCCTCATGTACACAGACAACCCTCTCCTTCTCCCACAAAACACAAATACATGCGAGAGATGCAACTATATAGCCAAACTGGAGGCTGAGCTCTCTCAACATAGGACTGGCAAGACCAGACAGGAGGAGAAGGAAACCACACACACCACAAACCCAGTCTCACATAGCACTATCACAACTTCAAATCATACACATAAACACACAAAGACATACTCGGAGGCTCTGATCAAAAATCTACCAAAACAGCAGAGGCCACCAAAGCAGACACCCAAACAACTGCCTCCACAGGGCACAGCACATGCAACACATAGACCACAGAGTCAGTGTGCCAAACAGTCACAGCCCTTAAGGCCAAACACAATGCCAGACACACTCGTCATAGGTGACTCCATAGTCAGACACACTGACGTCCCGCTCACCAGATTGAGTAAGGAGAGGGTCACAGTAAGTTGCCTATCACGCGCTAGAATCCGCCACATAACGCAAGCACTCAGGTCACTCAACTGCAGGTACAAGTATGACTCAGTCATTGTCCATGCTGGTGTGAACGACCTGAGACGTACCTCCCTGGACTACATGAAAAGAGACATAGAGGAGCTCTCTGATTATGTAGCCCAGGCAGGTATGACCCTGACCTTGAGCAGTATCCTACCTTCACCAAGAATGATGCCACAATACAGAGACAAGATGATCAGCTTTAATAATTGGCTTAAACTATGGTGTCATTCAAAGGGGATCCAATGTCTGTCTGCCTGGGATGACATGCTGGACAAGCCACGCTGCTTCGCAAGGGACGACTTGCACCTGTCACCCCTGGGCTTCAGGATCTTGGCAAAGGCTCTTGCCACCCCCATTGTGCCTTTTTTAGGCAAGGCTCAAATTCTAAACCTACCACCCTAGAACACAAAAAAGGAAAAAAACTAAGGGTAATGCTGCTCAATGCCAGAAGTCTCAACCTCAAGATGCACGCACTTGAAGCCCTTCTCAGTATGGAGAACATCGATGTCTGTGCTGTGACTGAAACCTGGTTCAAGGCTCCTGAGATCACCCCGGCACTATCAGGTTTTACCTCATATCATGCGTTCCGGCCCCAAAATCCGGACAACACCAAGAAAGGAGGGGGGGTGTCCATATTCATCAAAGACACCCTCACCTCAAGGTTGGTGGCAACGCACAATGCATCGGAGACCATCCAGGTGCAGTTAACCATAGGCAAGACTGCTCTGCAGTTTGTAGCATGTTACAGGCCACCCTCTCAAACTCAGGAACCTCACACTGCTTTCCTGAAAACACTGGAGGGGATAAATGTATCTCCAAACACCATCATACTGGGAGATTTCAACTATCCAAATATAGACTGGGATCACTACTCAAGCCCCAACACTCTAGCCCAAAGGTTCCTAGAGTTCATAAACTCAAATGCCATGGAACAACTTGTCACCATCCCCACAAGAAGAGAAAACATACTAGATCTCATCATCACGAACATGGGGTCACAATGTTCAACACCAGAAGTATACCCATCATTGGTGAGATCTGATCATAAACTAATCTCACTGGAAGTCCACATCCCGCCTCCACCCCAGATAAAAAAGACCACAGTGAAGAACTTCTCAAAAGCCGACTTCACACTTCTAAAGACTGGTGTGGTCGCTTTCAAGGCCCCCGAGCCAGCGGAAACCATTACTCAAACCGCTGAATCACTTACAAATGCCTTCTACCAGCACCTCCAGGACTGCATGGATCAGGCAATCCCAAACAAAACAAAGACTCTTTGTACCAAAGGCAAGCGTCCAGTCTGGTGGACCCCAGCCATAAACAAGCTCTACAACAAAAGGAGGAAGCTACTACAAGATAGAGCAAAATCCGTAAAAGGTAAGACACCCTTGATCATCATAAGTAAAAAACTGAGATCTCTCATAAAATCATCCAAGGCAAATTTTGAGAGAAAAATCACTAAGGACTCAAAAGACAATCATAAGGCCTTTTTTAGCTATGTTAGGAACCTGGGAGGAAACTCCCAGATATGCTCAGAATTAGTTCAAAATGATGTAAAAATCACTGAACCTACAGACATTGCCAACATACTGGCTGACAGGTTCAGTGCAAATTCCCCCCCCAAAAGGAGAGATATCTATACCAGAGGATTGTAGCCCCCCAAACATCTCAAATGCTCAGGTGAGAACTGCTCTCTCCAAGGCGAAAAACACAGCATCCATGGGACCAGATGGTGTCCCCGGTTGTGTGCTCCACGAACTCAATGATGAATTAAACCCGCAGTTAGGGCAGCTGTTTAATCTTAGCCTCACCTCAGAATACGTACCCAAGGAGTGGCGTACGGCAATGGTGGTCCCACTTCACAAAGGAGGTGCCTCCACTGACCCCGGAAACTACCGTCCCATCAGCTTGACAAGCCTGGTCTGCAAAGCTATGGAGAGGATCATAATGGAACTCATAAATAAAGACATAGGGGACTTGCAGACTTTGGATCCAACCCAGTTTGGCTTTGTCAAGGGCAGATCATACCTTTTAAACTTGGTTGACTTTTTCGAAACAGTCACCAAGGCCATTGACGAGGGCAAGGCAGTCCACACAGCCTACCTTGACCTGGCAAAGGCTTTCGACACAATACCTCACTCGGGTATCATTGAAAAACTCACCAGCTTAAATGTAAACCCATACGTCACAAGATGGGTTGCAAACTGGCTAAGCGACAGAACCCACAGGGTCAGAGTTGCTGGCGCCATGTCAGACTCCAAGCCTGTCACAAGTTGTGTCCCACAGGGCTCAGTCCTGGGCCCACTTTTGTTCGGCATCTACTTTTCAGAAGTACAAGCAAACACAGGAGAATTATGGCTGACAAAGTTTGCAGATGACTGCAAACCGGGCACCATAGTTGAAAACCCATCTGACACAGACATCCTTCAGAAGGGTCTCATAGAAACGGATAACTGGTGCCAGAGCCATGGCCTAAAGTTAAACGCCAAAAAATGCATAGTCATACCCTTCGGGAAAAACAAGGTTACCCCTAGTTACCATATAGGTGGCAATCCACTAAGCACAGAAGAGGTTATCAGGGATCTGGGGACCCAGGTTGACAGTAACCTTTTGTTTGGCACTCACGTTGCCAAAGTAGTTAGGAAGACCTTCTACATTGCCCACCTGATCATGAAGGGATTCACATCCAGATGAAGGGAGGTCATTGTTCCCCTGTACTCATCACTCATCAGACCAATGATTGAGTACAATGCCCCATTCGGAATGTATCTGACCCGACACCTGCATCAATTGGAAAGGCCCCAAAAGTTCCTCACCAAAAGGATAAAGGGTCTCAAAAATATGTCTTATGCTGCCCGACTGAAGGAACTCCAGCTCTATTCAGTCGCTTACCATCTGCTCAGAGGTGACCTGTGACTGACATACAAGGCCATGTCCAACCCGGAATTAATGAACATGCTTCACCTCAAAAGATCTAAATCCATCAGAACTACAAGGGCAAGAGACTTAAACCTCAACACGGCTATTAATAGGACGTGCTGGAGGGACAGATTCATCACCCAGAGACTCCCTATGCTGTGGAACAAAATCCCGTTACATGTGAGGCAGAGCACCTCGCTGGCTTTGTTCAAGAGAAATCTTGACCAATGGATGGGAGATCGCAGGTATACCCCAGGGATAACCTCAGTGTCACTGCTTGACAGAGGGACAGCAAAATAATGGGCATAGTATCCTTCAAACTAAAGGGGTGGCGAAAGCCACAAAACTCTGGGCTAGGCTTATAAATGCCCTAGGGCAGATAGCCTAGTATGAACCTATGAACCTATGAACCTATAAATGTCAACTTAAACCCCCTGGCTGATAAATTCAGCTCCAACTTTACTCCTCTCTCCCCCTCAACGTTCCCTCAGAAAATATCATCAAATATAACTCCCCCTACTATCACTAGGGGACAGGTCCTTAATGCTCTCTCTAAGACCAAGAACACTGCATCAATGGGCCCAGACAATATCCCAGGATGCCTTCTAAATAGCATGAAACATGACCTATCAGGGCCTCTGGAATTGCTATTTAACTGTAGCCTCCAAACAGGCTTTGTAACTCATGAATGGAGAAAGGCACTAGTCATCCCTCTGGCAATGGTGGGCCATCTACAGACTCTGGAAACTATAGACCCATAAGTCCCACTAGTCTTATATGTAAAGCCGTGGAAAGAATTATCATGGAGATGATCAACAGAGATATAGTAAACCTCCAGACACTGGACCCAACCCAGTTTGGTTTTGTCAAGGGCAGCTCATGCCTACTCAACCTGGTGGACTTCTTTGAGAAGGCCACCAAAGCAATGGATGAGGGCAAAATCGTTCACACTGCCTACCTTGACCTGGCCAAGGCATTTGACACAATATCCCACTAGGGCATTGTTAGGTACAAACCCGTATGTCACCCAGTGGATAGCCAACTGGTTCACAGACAAGACCCAGGAAGTTAGAGTTGGGGAGTCCACCTCTACAAAGAGGCCAGTCATAAATGGAGTCCCTCAGGGATCAGTCCTTGGACCGCTCCTTTTTGGCATTTACTTCTCAGAAGTCAAGGCCAATGTCATTGGTCTCTGGCTGAATAAATTTGCAGATGATTGCAAAGTAAGAGCTGTCATTGACTCTCACACTGACACAAACGTTCTCCAAGAGGGGCTGACACAGACAAACAACTGGTGTCAGAGTCATGGACTATAACTAAAAGTCAATAAATGCATAATAGTATCCTTTGGGAAGTCATCCATCCCTGGTAACTATCATATTGACAACACACCCCTTAAAGCTGACCCCGTAGTCAGGGACCTGGGGACACACATAGATAGTAATCTAGCCTTTGATCATCACGTGTGTACAGTGGTGAGGAAATCATTCTATGTTGCGCAACTTATAAACAAATGTATGGCATCTAAGTCCAAGGAAGTCATTGTTTCATTGTATTCGGCATTCATCAGACTTATCATTGAGTACAATGCCCTCTTTGGTATGTACCTGACCAGGCATATCCAACAACTGGAATGTCCACAGAGGTTCCTTGCTAAAGGAAAACAGGGTGTAAGTAATATGTCCTCTGCAGACCACCTCAAGGCCCTATCCCTGTATTCTGTCTCCTACAGGCTTTTGAGGGAGATCTATGCCTGGCATACAGGGCATTGTCAAACCCAACTCTGATGAACCTCCTGCATATCCACAAAACAAACAGTACCAGAATTACCCATTCTAAAGATTTAAACTTTACTTGTGATATAAACAGGACCTGCTGGAGAGATAGGTATGTATCCCAGAGACTACCCCATTTATGGAACAAGCTCCCCATCCATGTGAAGCAGAGTTCCTCCCTACACCGATTCAAGTGCAATTTGGACAATTGGATGGGAAACCGGAAATTCAACCCTAATTTGGCACCTATGTCTCTGATGCAAACAGGTAACCTATAAATGGTTCATCTCTCAGCCCCATGCTTACACTCATCAAGGGTATCAGAACTTGTCAGAGATTTGGGATGCATGGCTAGGCTTAAAAAGGCCCTTTTGGTCATTAATCTAGTAAACACCTATGAACTTTGAACTGCTATTACTGCATTCTTCTGTGTGTATTGGCCTGTATTTTGTCCATGCTAACTGCCAACTGTTGGTGATGTTTTTCATCACTATCAGCGATGAATAATTTAAAGGCTCAGCATGAACAAATGTTGTGGCTATGTAAAGCAGCATGCAAAGACAAACATTCACAGAAGCAAAAACATACATAAAAGCACATCAGTGTACCAAGCACCTAAACAGCAGGAAGGCAACATCCCTCACATACAGAGAATATGCTGTAAACAGTTTTGAAATCTTAAAAAAAGTTGTTAGCCAATCTACACATTTGTTTAGAAGTGACCAATGCTGAAAAGTGATGCAAACAGAAAAGCCAGCTATGCTGAGTAAGCAGTGAAGACACCAGACTATATAAAAGCATGTTATCTCAAACTATGAACTTTTTAATGTTGCACCTCACACTTCATATCCCATGATTCAAAGTAACAAGCACAACTTTGATTATTTAATTTTCCTGCCCAATCAGATCACAAATGCCCAACTTTTATCTTTTGTGTTTCAAGACAACTATCCATAAAAAGAATCAAAATGATGCTCATGACCAAGTTAGAAAGAGGAATGCAAGATACTGAAATATAAATAACAGATGGCAATTAATCCAAAAATGTAACAGAAATCTTTCTCAAGAGATGCCAAGGTACAAACAGATACAGGCAGATTTTTTTTTGTAATGGACTGAATCATGCATTTGTCACCCAGGATATAATGGCCCAGACAAAACTATGCTAAAACTAGATATATGGTTACCTTTAAAAATAGAAAACTAGATAGGCTTTGTTTTACATTAGTAACTGCTGTGGCCTGTGTCTCTTTAGTAAACCTACAAGGCTGCACTAACTGCTTTCCGCATGCTGTCGATCCCGAATGGATATTCATGCAGATGAAAAAAACATCAACATGCTTATTCATCAATTTAGATAAACGTCACCTGGTGCTGAGTGTTGGGCAGGGTTTGTGTGGGCCTTACTACTGCACATCTGGGGGGTAGCTAGTAAGGGTTCACTTCATCAGAAAGATTTCTCCTTTCTTTCGGTTGGTTTGACCATGGAGTTGGTATATATACTTTCTGGGGGTGTGGGCGGCTTGCCTCTCACATTGGGGGTAAGACGTTTTTTGCCCTTTTGTTTTTTGGGCATTTTTTTTCTCCTTCTTTTGGAATGTCATTGTTCAGAAAGTTGACATTTCCTGGTAGAATCATAAGGAGCACATATGAGCATTAGTGAAAATTGAGTAGTGGAGGTATATCTATATATCTATATCTATATATGTATATATGTATTCACTTTACAATCTTGAAATACTGAAATTGCAAATTTCAGTATGTCGAGACAAAAGTACCAAAACCACAAAAGCTCTAAACCTCAGAAAACCGAACATCACAATACTGAAACTTCATAATATCGAACTTTCAGTATGTGATGCTCTAATTTAAAATATACCCTCCACCACACAAACAAATACACATACAACACCTTCCTCCCCACACTACTACAAACCAACACAACACACACACACACACACACACACACACACACACACACACACACACACACACACACACACACAAATCAAATCCACCTAATCTACATATAAGCAGGGGACAAGGCCCCTTCAACCCCCTTGTGAGCCTCCCTGTTGGTGCTGTCATCTTAAGGGCAGCAAAGCTGGGTTAAACATACATTTACAGAGGAAAATAAACTAAACACATGTGAAGGCAATCAATCTGGTTAAAAACGGAAGAGAGGAACAACCCTCGCTTCCTCCTTTTATTGTAAAGTACAAGATCACATGACCTCTCTTGACCTCTCTACACCAACGTCAGTGTAAGAGCACACATACAATCATTCACACTCTTTTATTATTATAAGCCAACACCCCCACTTGCTCTTACGCTGTATACAAATACATTTTAAGAACATATTTTGGATAATTTTTCTTTACATTCCAAATAAGTAATATATGAACCTTTCAACTTTCAATTTCGTAGCAGGTTTAGTAAAGATATCTGCAACCATGTCTTGTTGTATCTTTTGGCTTTTCCCAGTTAGGGGTTGCCACAGCGGAACGCCAGTCCGCTAATGATTGGCAGTAGATTTTTACGTACCGAGTTGCCAGCCCTGACGCACAACCTTCAACAAAGGTACGCCCATTCACGTATGTCTCCACACAGAAGACGCTTTAGCTGAGAATCTAACAGGACAACGTCTTACTGTGAGGTGACAACGCTACTGCAGCACCACCACCGCAGCTGTCTGCAACCATGTCTGTTGGACAATATTCAGTGCTTATTTTGTCATCATTAAGTGCTGATCTAACAAAATGATACTTAATGTCAATATGTTTACATCTCTGTCGACTTACTGGATTCTTCGACAAAGCGATTGCTTCTTGATTGTCGTCAAATATTGTTACTGGCACACACTTGCACTCCCCATCCATTCCGCTCAACAGCTGCACAAGGTACAAACTCTCCTGTGTTGCTGTTGCTAATGCCATGTCCTCTGCCTCACATGTAGATAAAGCTACTGTTTGTTGCTGCTTTGATTTCCATGAAATAACAGGCCTGTTTCTATTAAGGCTAAAGCAATAACCTGTTGTACTATGCCTATCGTTTTGATCTGTTGCCCAATCTGCATCACTGTATGCTACAAGGTGAAGTTTCTCTTCACTTTTCTTGTAACACAGCTCTCTGTCCAATGTACCTTTTAAGTACTTTAGTACATGTTTGGCTATGGTTAAATGAGATTCACTCATTTGTGACAAATACTGTGTAAGTTTACCTACAATCCAGCTAAGATCAGGTCTTGTGCATGTCATAACATATATCAAACTACCCACAAGTTCATGATATTTTCTTGGGTCGGTAGACTCACTGTCACATTCAAAGTTTGGTTTTTGTTCAGAAGGGGTAATTCTTACTTTACAATTAGACATACCAAATTTCTCAAGAATTTTTGTGATGTACCTCTTTTGGTTCATCTTTACTTCACCACTGTTCTGGGTAAGGTCATTGCCTAGAAAATGTCTTAGCTTTCCCAGATCTTTCATTTTAAATTTAGCTTTGAGCATTTCTTTTACATCGTTCAGTGATTCGTTGTCACTAGCTGCTATAATGAAATCATCAACCCATATAATTAGGACCATTTTTCTCATTTCCAGCCTGTCTAGTGTACACACAGTGGTCTGCTGGATTTTGGATAAAACCATTTTCACAAAGATAATCATGCACCATTTTGTTCCAGTTACGTCCTGATTGTTTCAGTCCATACAATGACAGTTTACAAACCAGTTTTTCATCATTTGATTTATTTTCAAAACCTTCAAGTTGCTCCATAAACACCTCACAGTCAATAGGAACATGTAAATAGGTAGTTTGTGCATCCATCTGCTGCAACTCTAAATCATACTGAGCTACCATCTGCATTAGACTTCGTACAGATGTCATACTTGCAGTTGGTGCAAATGTTTCATTTTAGTCTATACCAGCAACTTGACTGTAGCCTTTAGCAACATATCTGGCTTTGTAAGTCTCAGTATTATCTGCATTGTCTTTTACAGTGAAAACCCACCTACCCCCCACTGCACTGCATTTTTATCTTCTAGCAGTGTGGTGAGTGTGAATGTGTTGTTTTCCTTTAAAGACTTAAGTTCCTCCTTCATAGCTTTGACCCACTTCTCCAAGTTAGACAAAGTCATGGCCTCTTTAAAGATCTGTGGTGTGTTGCATATTAGTCGGTAACAATAGTCAACATTAACTGTCACATAATCTTCGTTTTCAACTTTACACTCATAGTCCTTCAAGTATGCAGGTGGTTTTCTCTCTTTTGGAGTAGTGTGTATCCTGCCTTTCATCTTCTTGTCTTATTTTTGTGTCTCCATCATTTATTACAGATTCAGTGTGGTTTACTTGTATTTCTTTTGTGATTTGACTGTCAGCTTTTGATTCTGACATAACATGCATACTTCTGGTATTAAGATCTTCATCCATCATTTCTGGGTCTGTCTGAATCTGGCATTCAGCTACATTCTTAGTAATGAACTTGACTAACCTATGTTTAAGGACCCTTCCTGTGTCTGGATAATAGACCAGATATGATGGGCTGTTTTTATCATATCCAACAAAGATCCCCTTATCACATCTTGGGTCTAACTTCTTTTTATCTTGTCTGTATGCATAACACACTGATCCAAATTCTGTCATCCTTGAAAGATCAGGTTTCTTTCCTGTTAGCACGAATAATGGGATCTGTCCCATACGCCTGTTATAACATCTGTTGTGAATAAAAGCAGCAGTCATTACTGCATATGTCCACAACTCTTTAGGTAGGTCACTCTCTATCAACATACACCTTGCCATTTCTAACAGTGTTCTCCAGTTTCTCTCTGCTGTCCCATTCTGATGGGGTGAGTAAGGTGCTGATGTTTCATGTCTTATAACATTTTTACTCAGTAGTGACTGAAAGTCTTTTGACATGAACTCAGTGCCATTATCTGATTTGATGCACTTTACCCTCCCATAAGGGGCTGAATCTGCAGTGAACTTTTCAGTCGCTTTGACTGTATCACCCTTGGCTTTCAGAAAGTAGACAAATATTACACCTGAGTAGTCATCAGTAAATGCTAAATTGTACTTAAATCCATCTTTTGCTGCTGGCTCAATTGGGCCGGCCAGATCATTATGGACAAGTTCAAACACAGTTTTTGCTCTTGCATCTGGTTCACTGTTTCTGCTCTGGACAAATTTCCCTTGCATACAGGTTTCACAATCTAGGTTAGATCTCTCAACTTTACCTTCAGTTTTGATTCCTTTTACCACCTTTTCTAATTTTAACACATCTTCAAAATTACAGTGACCAAGCATTTTATGCCATGCTTGAATGTCATAACAGCTCTGAGATGCATCGTAATTTATCTCACCATCATTTTCTTCATCATATGTGTCTAAATAATAGAGTCTATCATACTCAATTATGTCAAACCTGGTGCCGTTTTTATAGATGAGTTGGTCCCGTCCTTGTTTAAAGTTGATTGAGGCCCCTTTGGACATTGGACGTTGCTGCTTAACAGAAAAGATGCTTTGTGGATACGTCGGAATGTACAGCGCCCGAGTCATCATCACCTTTACTTTGCGTCCCTCTGTGTTCAGCAGCCATACCTCTGCATTACCTCTCTTCTGCCAACACCACAGGTTCTAGTCCCATCAGCCAATTCCACAATGTGCTCCTATGGTTGGAAAGTTGCATCAAAGTATTTAAACTTTTTCCGGTTGTTAATTATGTGTGACGTGGTGCCAGTGTCCACCATTAATCCTTTCTGTTTTAGTTCACGGATCTGATGCTCATTTATTCTGAAGACAAATGTGTGATCATTCACATCAGTTGCTTGTTTCACATTATCTTTCTTCTTTCAACTACACCACTGTCTCTGTCCTTTATATTCTCTCTGGCATTCTCATGCCTTGTGTCCCTTTTGGCCACAGCTAAAGCATATAATCTCTGCTTTTACTCTTTCTCCAAAGCCACTCGCTTTCATCACATTATCATTACTTACATTGGCATTACATTTCTCAGTATGTTCATAGCTTCTCAACCTTGTTTTGAACTCACCAAAGCTCAACTTATTATCATCTTGCATGATGTGGACTGCAAATGGTTTAAAAGTTTCAGGCAATCCTTTCAGAATCACTGCAATTAGTAATCCATCACTGAGCTTCTCCCCAGTATTTCTAAGCACCGTAATGGCCATTTCAGCCCTAATGATATAGTTTGTGACACTTTCACTGGCAGCCTTTTGGAGGCCTGTTAATTCGGTGTATAGGTTAATTACCCGTGGCTTCCCTTTCCCGGCATAATTGTCTCTCAGGATCTGAAGCACTTCTCTACCATCGTCTGCAGCTTCTCTCATGATGAGGAACAAACTTTTGTCAACTAAAAACTTTATTAGTTCTGCATAGGCCTCCTCATTTTTCTCAGCGTCACCTTCCTCCTCATTTTCATCATCCTCTGCGTCCTGCTGCACACTTCGTAAAATGATGTCTTTCAGCCCTAGCATGTGCAGGTGTTCCAAAAACTTTGTCTCCCACAACTCGTAATTCTTTTCATCTCCGTCAAAACATAGTCTATGACATCGGCTTCCTCCTTCTCTCCTGGGCCCATAACCTGTTGGCGGTATCATCTTAAGGGCAGGAAAGCCGGGTTAAACATACATTTACAGAGGAAAACAAACACACGTGAAGGCAATCAATCTGGTTAAAAACGGAAGTGGGGAGCAACCCTCACTTCCTCCTTTTATTGTAAAGTACATGATCACATGACCTCTCTTGACCTCTCTACACTAATGATGTCAGTGTAAGAGCACACATGCAATCATTCACTCGCTTTTATTATTATAAGCCAACACACCCCCGTTACTTATTTATACAAACTCCGAGATTGCACTAAAAAGAAAAAGACACTAAACCCACTGCTACACACTCTACATTCCCATTGCACAAACACACATCACATATGTACAAACACCACCACTTTCAACACTTACACTCTTAACTATCTACCCTAATCTAAACCTAAAACTTCCCAACACACTCATATAATACCAAATCCCTACCCAATATATATATGTGTGTGTGTGTGTGTGTGTGTATACTTTGTGAAAATAAGAAACCTTTAGAATAATCTCATATGAACAGAATACAAACAAGTATAAATATAGTTTGTGAGATGACCTGTTTAGAGACACCTTGGTTGGTAATATAGGGGGGGGGTGAGGATGGAGAGAGATCAAGGAATTGTTGACAATAGTAATGTAAGCTAAGGAAAGGTAGCATGGGCTGGTTAGGGTAGGGTTAAGTTCTGAGAGGTAGGCAGGGGAGGGGTTTAGAGCTTTTTAAGTTTAAGCAGGGGAGGGTTATTCTCTTTCTGGCATGGGGTTTTGCTTTAATACTACTATTCCACATCCAGGTGACCAGGAGTTGTAAGCCTGGAAGGAGGTAAGGTAAGCAGTTAGTTTTCATTTTGTATTGGAGGTAAGATTTTTGATTTTTGGTGGTTATACAGTGAGATGGAGAGAATATGAATAGGTGATTGTAGAGTTAATAGGTAATGAAAAGAGTCCTGCTGAAGGAATAGTTGTAGAGTTCGTGGGGTAGGTTCAGTAGTGCTTGGTTGCTAGGTAGCAGTGGGTCAGGACTCATCTGTTACTTTAGTTAGGTGGTTTGCTGGTTCGGCTTGAGATCCTGCTTGCTGATATGGCTTTGAGGCACACAGTGTTTTTACAATAGAGTCTGAAGTGGGGAAGTGATTTTGTGTGTCAAAACCTGCATGCAGTTGAGGGGAAAGATGATGATGTGCCGAGGTTAACAGATAAAGGAGTAGAGGCAGGGAGAGGTTTGGGCCTGTCTGAGCTGCTCTTTCAAGGTTCTCAGGTGTCCACTTTGGAGCTAGTGCCCAAGAAGAAGAGAGTTTTGGATGATTCATCATTTATCATTTCACAAAAGGTGATTGGTTAATGTTTACATTTTGAAAGCTGACACTCAAGTCCAATATGCTTCAATGAATGATGCTGTAGGGATTATTAAGGAGTTTGAGGATCCTTGCTTTGTGAAACTTGACATTAAATCAGCTTTTAGGTCACTGCTTATTAGGCAGATTTAGTTGCCAATGTTGTGAATGTTTCAGAATGGAAAATTTTATTTTGATATGGTGACACCTATGAAATGTGCCATTGCATGTCGTACATTTGAGGAGTTCACTTCAGTATTACAGTGGCTTTGGCAGAGGCAGTTGACCAGTCAAAGGATGGTTCATTATTCAGATGATTCTCTGTCTGGACGAGGGAAGGGATGGAGCATTAACAGGCTTGTTGGCATTTACGGCAATGTGGCACAAAACACAAGGACCAGCACTCAGGTAAACCAGGTTGGATAGATGCAAGTCCAAAACAGAACTTGCCAAATTGGTATTGGCTAACAATGTTCAATGATTGTGTCTGTTACAGAAAAATGAGGTAGCCATGGGCACCCCAATGGCTAACACATATGTCAATACAGTAATATCTCAATGGGAAGAATAATTTGTCCACAACACTTCACATGTTCTTGGGGATAAAGCCCTGTTCTTTAAATGTTTTGTAGATGATGTGTTTTTTTGTGGGCTGGAAGTGATGCTGAATTTCATGTACTTGTAGATTACCTGAATTCTACAACTGATTATTTGAAATTTTCGATGCAGTTTTCTAATGACAATATTACTTACTTAGATGCGTGTTTAACCAAGTATGCTGATAATACTACTTCTGTTTATAAGAAAGAGGTGCACACTAACTGCTATGTTCATAGGAGCAGTATGCATGAAGCACATGCTTTTAAAGCTGTGGTAAAAGGGCAAATGTTAAGGGCTAGCCAATTGAACACAGAAGTAGAGTTTTCACCTTGAGTTGAATAGAATGACCACAGAGTTTATATAATGTGGTTGTAACAGTGAGATGTTACAACAAATAACTCTTGAGGTTGTAAGTAAAAGAGATAGTGAGGCGAGGCTCCATTTCTCTGAATCTTATTTGAGATCTAACAATATTAGCAAGAATGATAAGATCATGAATAGACATATGCAATATACTACTACATATAGTAGAAGATCAAGAGGCATTAGGAATATTATTGTGTACAACTGGGGAATTTTAAAAACCATGCCTGAGATTTTAAAGACAGTAGGAGATAACTCCATCGTTTTCTTATCGGACATGCTCAAATTTTAAACAAATATTATGTTATAAAGACTTCATTGGACAAAAATCTGAAATAAGTAAGAAACAGAGGACATTTCCCTGTTATAACTGCAAATGTTGTGATGATATTGCAACTAGCTGGGAATTTATACATCCGAACACAGGTAGGAAATATCTATTTAAATGTTTTGCCACGTGTAACACTACAGCCATTGTATATATGGCATGCTGTGTTGCATGCGCAGCTTTGTATACAGGGAAATGTACAAAGAAATTAAAAAACAGGATTACTGAACATAAATCTGAGATATGTAGAAAAGTAAATAGTAATGCCTTAGGTAGGCATATGAGAGAGATGGGGGATAACCATAAATTCAGTTTTAGAGTAGTAGATATAAAATATAAAAGTAAAAGAAGTGGTGCCTTAAATAATGAGTTAGAAGTATGTGAGTATTCATGGATAACACTCTTGGAAGCAGATCGCCCACCAGGGATTAATAGTAAGTGTGTGTATATATATATATATATATATGTAGACGGTTCTACCTCACTTCAACGACACGCCGGAACATCGACAGGGAAATCGCGAGCCCCAGAAGATCGACAGCACAGAAGACCGACGCGACGGGACCTAGAAGATCGACAAGCAGAAGACCGACCCGACGGATGAAAGCACCGACGCCGAGGATGCCAAAATGGGAAAAGGCTGTGTAAGTATGCGGTAGTGACGGACGTTAGGGTGCGAGAAAGGTAAGTGGGGATAGGGGTGGGTTAAGTGAGTTAGGGTTAGGGAGCGGGTCAGGTAAGTGTGCGGTAGTGACGGACCTTAGGGTTAGGGTTTGGGTCAGGGTTGTAGGTAGTTGTGTATGTGTGATTTAGTGTGGGTTTGTAGGGATTTTGGTGTGCTTGTGTTGTGTATGTGGTTTTTGGACGGGGAATATGTTTTATTTGTTTCTTGTGGTGTGTGAAGTGTATGAGGTTTCGTGTTTGTGTACCGTCGGTTATTTCGTTGTCGGGCATGTGGAATTTCGTGTTTTTGTACTGTCGGTTATGTGGTTTCGGTGATTGCGTTGTCGGTGTTTTGGTGTTTCGTTTATGTGAGGTAGAACCATATATATATATATATATATATATATATATATATATATATATATATATATATACATATTTAATATATGTATTTTCCTATTTAGAACATGAAATGTTTTTAAGAAGTTATTATACAAGGAATCTTATTTTTAGTTCTAGTTTTACTCACATATTATCTTTAAATTTTAATTGGACTGTGTCATGTGATTTAAGCCAAGCATTTAAATGAGTGCTTTAGTTTTTATATTACACACTGATGAAGGGTAATTCCTGAAAGCTTTGTGATTTGCATTGGAATAAAGTCTTTGTTATTCAACATGCTTTTGCTTATCCCTGCGTTTCCAGGTTTAGACTTTTGTTTCTGTTTATGGCAATGTGTACAGAACTGGGTGTGCCTTTGACATAGGATAAGCTGGAGGGTCTGAGTAAAGAGTTGATTTTTTTGGGGTATAACTTTGGATGCTGTTCAGGGTTGTTTTGTTTGCCTTGGGATAAAGTGACAAAGTTGAAAGGTAAGATTTGGCAGATTATGTAGAGAGATAAGATCAGGATTAGGGATGTGATGGAATTGCTTGGTTTACTGAATTTTGCTTTTGTAGTGTGATTGGGCAAAGTAGAACCTTTCCCAGGCAGTTGTTAATCTGTTGAGAAGAGGGAGAAGCAAACATCATTGGGTGACCAAGTGGTCAAGGAGGATCTGAATTTATGACTTCTCTTTCTAGCCAGCTTAACAGAGATTGTTTTTGGTAGTAAGAGTAAGTGATACATACTAAGCTCTGTTTGTTAATGGATGCTGCTGGAACACATGGCATGTTAGTCTATTTTGATGGTGAGTGGTTTGTGGTCAGATGGCCAGTGGCTTGGCCAGATGAATGAAGAAAGGACATTGCATTTTTAGAACTCATGCCCATTTGGGCAGCTTCAGTTGTTTGGAGGGAGAGACTGAAAAATTGGATTGTGATGTTTTTATCTGACAAAATGGTGGTAGTACAGGTTTTGGCCTAGAAGACAGCTAGGTTTCCTTTAGTTTTTCTAGTTTTGAGGAAGTTGCTCTTACAGAGTTTGCTAATCAATTCTACTTTTTCAGCTAGGTATGAGACTAGTTTGGAAAAATTACAAACCTGACAGCTTCTCCCAGTTTCAGTTTTGCAGGTTTCAGTCTTGGCACCAGAAGCAAAACTAGAACCAGTACAGCTGACAGTGGAGGTGTGGATCATTGGAAGTCCGAATCAGGTTGGTTAATCCAGCAATCCTGGGCAGGCTCCACATGGAAAGCATACAATTTGGTGTTAGCTTCATTCTCTTCATTTGATGGCCAGTTGTGATTAAAGGAGGGGGAATGTTTTGTGGTGTTAGTGATGCAATGTGTAGTGCATGGGTGGTATCAGAGTGAGATGGTCAGATCAATCAAGGTTCACCTTTCTGCCCTTAGTGCAGCAGCTAGATTGGCAGGTTTGGAAGATATGATAAAGGCCTAGGTTGTGAGCAGAATGGTGAAAGATTGGGAAAGGATCACTGGCCATAAGGAGGATTGTCATTTTTCTGATGAATAAGCAGGTCCTTAAAAATACTGTTGACAGGTTTATTTCTTGTGCCAGAAAGTTTGTTGGAATAGTAGTATTTAATAGCATTTAATAGTATTTAATAGTAGTGTCCCTGCTGGACAGGAGAAACAGGTGCTGACTTTGAGGAAACATGGCAAAAGTCTTCGCTAGGCTTATAAGGGCCTCTGGGTCAACAGTCTAGTATCAACCTATGAACCTATAAATGTACACTTTAGGCAGCACTAGTAGTGTTGTTGTACATGGGGGCCTTAAGGGTAGGTGAACTGGGAGGATCTTTGTTGTGGAAGGTTTGTATTATGGATTCAGGTGTACTGATTTGGTTGCAACAGTCAAAGATGGATCAGATAGGAAAGTGGTACCTGATATTATTGAACAGTAATAAGGAAATGCTGTTGTGGCCAGTAGCATTGGGTAGACAGTTACAGAGTCTGTGTGGAGTAATAGTGAGTGATTTTGCGTTTCATAATGTCGATGGTAAGGTGGTTCATTTAGGGAAGTTTGTTAAGATGGTGAGGAAGGCCTTGGACAGTCAAGGTATTGCTGTGGACAGATTTTCTGCATATTCATTTTGGATTGGGAGAGTGTCTGATTTAGTAAAGGAGGGTAAATCAGTTGAAGTAATCAAGACAGCAGGGCACTGGTCATCTAGAGCCTTTTTAGATTATATATGATAATGCTGTTTTTTTTTTTTTTTTTTGTGCAGGTGGAAACTTTGACATTCTGGGTCATTCTTTTGTGTTTTGGTCAGCAAGAGCAGTGGTAATAAGACCTGGAGGAAACAGGTTGGGTCTCTCCAAAGGCAGGTGGAATGTTTTGTGGCAAAGATTTAGAGGTCTGAGATGGCAGCAATTATAGGATACCTTTGACTGGATATAGGCAGTATTAGCAGGTTCCTTACATTTTAGTAGTTCACAATGATCTGGGGTGGAACAATAAAACAAGGCTTTTATTGTGGATTGTTGGTGACTTGGAGAAGTAACAGATGTGTCCAGGAATGTTGGAAGTGTGGCCAGAGATTGTCACAAGACTGGTTTAGAAACAGGCTGATATGTTTGTGGGTTTGGAAAGAGCTAGGCATTTTGTTAATCACAGAGTGCCTACGGCATTTGGAGAGTTAGGTTTATTTGTGATTTGTCATAATGATTTTGATGACAGGTATCTGATTTGGTATAGAAAGGATGGAGTTCACTTGAGTGAGATAGATATGGATTTGTTTAATGTACACATAAGATTGTTTTTCAAGGATTTACTAAGGATTTGTAATGGGGGGGGGGGCAGCCTGTCATGTCAGGCTGGTAGGTAGAGTAAGAGGGGTTAAGATTAAGTCCTTCTTCTGTTTTCCCCCTTTACCTACTATGGTGGATTTGGCCAGGGCAGTACTGAGATAAGTGGTAATACACTGCCTCATAAGTTGAGTTTGGTTAGAGTAAGTAGAGGAATGCACCGGGCTTGTATTTAAGGACAAATGATAAAGGGTGAGTGGTTTCTTGATTCATGATTTATTGTTGTATTCCTTTTGAATCATTCACTCTTCCAGTCTGTTATATATACAATGTTTCTGTCAATAAACTGGTCACAATAGCATGTTTAGTATGCCTTATTGTCTCGAGGTGGATATTGACAAATATAGTTTGTGAGCAGACCTGTTTATCCAGAGATATCTCGGTTGGAGTATGGGGGTGGGGGTGGGGGGTGGAGAGAAATCAAGGAGATCAGTTAAGGAGGAAGTGAGGTAGATTGGGGAAGGGTTTAGGGTTTTTTAGGTTTAAGCAGGGGAGGGTTACTCAATGGGTTTTGCTTTAATCCTTCCCAGCCAATCCCAGTGAATTGGAATTTTTTTATGATTAGGTGGAGTAAAAGGGGTTCAGACTGAACCATTCTTCTGTTTCCCCTTTTTACCAAATATGATGGATTTGGTCAGGGCAGTAGCAAGGTGAGCAGTGATACACTGCTTCATAAGTTAAGTGTGGTCAGGGTGAGTGGAGGAATGTAATGCTGCTTGTATTTAAGGAGATGATAAAGAGTGAACGATTCTGACACTGGCTACAAGTGCAAATTCTGTTCCAGTCTGTTGTATATATAATGTTTATGTCAACAAACTAGTCAGGATGGCATATTAGTTGTGCTTTGTTTTCTAGTAGTGGATATGGACAAAGAAACATTACTAAAAGGGCTTAAAAATAAAGGATAAATATTCAAATAATATTGCATAAAAGAATTTGCAGTAGTGCTCGTATTCAGTGTCTGCTCATTATGGATGGTTGGGATTTCCTTAATGAGCTTTTTCACCACCCACCTACACATAAAGATAATTTCTTGGTCACCTTAGACATTGAAGCTCTGTATACTAATATCCCACATTTTGAAGATTTAAAATTGCTACAATCTTATTTAACACAGAAAACAGACTTCTCTGTAGATAAAATTAACATTATCTGTTCTCTTGTGTCCCTAGTACTAGATGGGACTTTTTTCTACTTTGGCAATATAATTTTTAAACAAGTCAAAGGAGTAGCCATGGGCTCCAAAGTAGCCCTTGCATTTGCTAATCTAGTATTGGCAACTTGGGAAATTAATACATTTGTACATTTGCAGGGCTTTAAACACACTCGGTTATATAAGAGATATATTGATGGTATATTTTTTTGTCTGGCAGGGTGGTGAGCAACTATTGTTAGAATTTATAGACTCCATTTTCACCAGCATTCCATTTCTGAAGTTTAAGTTGTCTGCTCGGGGTAAACAGGTTAACTTTTTGGACATACAAATCTCTCTTAACACAGACACCCTTACCTGGAGTTCCACTTAAGGTTGCCACCCGTCCCGTTGTCAGCGGGACACTCATGGGTTGAGCTGCCTCATCCTGTTGGCCGCTATGCAAAGTAGTGGGACTTGAAAAGTCCCGCTTTTCAATTGCATTGAATTGCCGTGGAAAAGCCGCATTTACTTCCGGCTTTTCCATGGCAATTCAGTTACGTCACCAGCCTGGACCTGCAGGCAAAGCTGCTGCCTGTTAGGTTCGGGTGCTTTAATTCGTGCAGAAATTGGCTGCAATTCATGAAAGGGGTGGAGATTGGGGCAGGAAGAGGCCCTGCAAAGATTGCAGATGTAGAAGCACTTTGTTTTAAGTGCTTGTACAGCCGCTAAAAAAAAATGACTGAGATTTGTTTTTTTTTATAACAAGCCATCCAGCCAGCCAGCCATCCAGCCATCTATCCAGCCAGCCATCCATCGAGCCAGCCAGCCAGTGAGCCATCCATCCATCCATCCATCCATCCATCCATCCATCCATCCATCCATCCATCCATCCATCCATCCAGCCAGCCAGCCAGCCATCCATTCATGCAGTCAGCCGTCCATTCATTCATGCAGCCAGCCATCCATTCATGCAGCCAGCCATCCATCCAGCCAGCCATCCATTCATTCATGCAGCCAGCCATCCATTTATGCAGCCAGCCATCCATCCATCCAGCCATCCATCCATTCATGCAGCCATCCATCCATCCAGCCAGGCATCCATTCATTCAGCCATCCATCCAGTCATTCATCCATTCAGCTGCTACCCCACCAACCTGCTAGCCACTCCAGCAGCCAGCCAGTCAGCTAGCCACTCCAGCAGCTGGCCAGCTAGCCACTCCAGAAGCAGGCCAACCAGCCACTCCAGCAGCCAGCTAGCTAGCCACTCCAGCAGCCATCTGTCATACCCATAACAGCATCTCCTTCACTGCTCCTGTGGTGATGCCATGACAGAGGGTGTGGCCAGTGTCATATTGGCCACACCCCCATGTCCAACTTTGGCCCACTTAAAAGGTGGCAACCCTAGTTCCACTATCCACAGAAAAGAAACTATCAGGAACAATTACTTGGAATTCACAAGCATGTACCCTTTTTCATGAAGAGACATTTGGCTAGGGGTCAGTTTATACAAATATCTCACATTGATAGCGATGAAAACACTTTTGTTGAAGAATGTAAAATTTTCAGTGACTTTTTACTGGATAGAAACTACCCCAAATCACTAATTGATTCCTTTTTTAATTAAATTTTTACTCTGAGGAATGACAGGTTTCCCCCATTAAGTCAGGTTTTATACTGAACAAAAGACATGGAGATTTTATTTCAGATGCAGCCTCTTGTACTCCCTCACCTTATGCCACCCAGTCCACAGAATGATTTTAGCAACAACCCCCAAGTTACCGCCAATCAGCTTTCAACTCATGTACACACCTCTTCACAACCTGGGTCTTCTAATTCCAGCCACTTCAGCTTTTTACTAGGAAGGGACAATACTGATAAGTACTCTTACACTTTCCAAACTCTTTCTAATTCGTTTCATAGTCATAATCCTGACTTAACACCTGTTTTTACTGGGCAGCCTATTGACAACTACAGCACTGCTGATTTATCACTTATGTCTAACAGTTTGCACACTGATATTAAACCAGACTGGACTGCGAGTTTCCACATACCCATTAGCAGAGATTCTAAAAGCATTAAATACATTTTACATAAAAATTGGGATATACTAACCAGCAGTCAGGAAGTTTCTAATAGGCATGGATCCACCCTGATTTTTTTCATACAAAAAACAAAAACTTTAAGATTCATGTTTGAAAGCAGGGATTCACAGTTTTTACTGTCTCCAGTTATTAACGATAGTTACACAGCAGGAATGTTTTCTTGTGGAACCTGTGTAGCCTGTGCGTACATTTTAGAAGGCACCAGTTTTGTTTTCAAACATAACAATTTCTCAGTTTCTTTTCAGAAACATTTTGACTGTAAATCTTTATTTGTGGTTTATGCTGCTACATGTGTTTCATGCTCATCTTTTTATGTTGGGAAAACCACTTGAAAATTGTCTGCTAGAATTAAAGAGCACTGTGCAGCGATCAGAAATTTAGACTTGCGAAAGGCTATAGCCAAGCATAGCCTACATTGCTAGAATTTTACTTGCTTTAAATTTATTATACTGGAAAAAGTTAATAAATTCTTTGGAGATGCAAACACTTCTTTAGCAGTCAGGGAATTATTATGGCAGCTGAGGCTTAATGCGGACGCCCCACCTGGTCTGAATGAAAATTTAAATATTAAGTGTGCACTTAAATGGCGCCACTGATTATAAATACATTATTTATATTGTCTCTTATTTTACATGTATTAAGGCTCTTGTGTTATAGCTTATGTGATGTTTATTCTACTAACTGATACAGGTCATTAATTTCCATCGCTACCTAGTGACAGAATTCTACTATTGGTCCACTTCAGATTGTTTTCACTTGGAAAGTTCTTTATTGGATCGTTTTAAATATAGCACTATGTTTCAAATGTAAATTGATGTTTATTGGCTAATTGATTCTTAGGAGCTGCCTTCTTTGTGTCATATTTATATGCTGTTCTGCATTTTAAGTTTATCTGATGAAGTCCTTATCACTTAATAAAGGATGAAAGCACTAAGTACTGGCTTCTGGGCGTTTTGTCCTGTGTTATAAGATTTTGTTTATTTAATACAGTCTTTTTGAAGTTTTTTGACTATATATATATATATATATATATATATATATATATATATATGAAGAATAGTTTGCTTGTAGTAAGGGGATAAAACGTTGAGTGTGGAAAGAGCTGGTTAGACAGGTGTAGCAAGCAGGAGGTACTCTCTGAGAAGTAAATGAGTAGAAAGGTGGAGGTGAGCATATGCATGCTATAAGGTTATTGTTTTTAGGTAATGAGGGACTGTGAAAAGCAGAAAGAGGTGGATTTAGTCATATACATTTAGACACAAATTCATATGTGATTTTACTTTTACTTTTATTTCTAACAAGGTCATTCCAGCGTTTATGGTCAGATTCTATGAATACATTATCAGAGTATAACAAAGAGTTGGAAGTGCTTTTCTGTTTTTTTTTTTTTTTTTGTTCCTTTACATGTTGACCATAAAGCCACCACAGTAAGACTTAGTACATCCATTCCCCATACTCTTATCCTCAGCATAGGGGTGAGAGTAGTCTGGAGGGGCTGTCATCCAAGCAGCCATAAGGGTTGCTTGTGTCTTCACCATAATCGTGCAATGAGGCCATTTTTCCTTTAAGACCCAATCCTCTCCCCTTTGGGTGGGATACATGCAACTTTTAACACTACCTGGTCATTGAAATTCTACGTGCTTCAAATTCACTTATCCACCTACTGCCTGTCTTTGGAATATGGGAGGAAACTAGATCACCCAGATGAGCACAAGGAATACATGTGGACTCTGCACATAAGAAATCCAGACAAGGATCAAACTGTAGAATCTTCTGCTGTAAGGCAACAGTCTTACTCATTGTGCCACTGTTCGACCTGTCAAAGCCATTATCTATTAGAAATCTGCTTGGATATCTTTAAACACTCCTACCGGCTTGTTTCTGTTGCTTCTTGTCCGGGTAAAATGAGTTTTGGCTAGTGATACTTGAAAAGGTGTCTTTCTTATGATTATAAATGGAATGGACTGTCTGGGCACGTAATGTATCTCTTCAACAACAATAGTTATATCCAATGTAGTGTCCTTCTTAACAATGCTTTTCTACCCTCTGACAAGAATATGGTACAGGCTGTTTTTATAATATGGACATTTGCAGTTCTAAGACAGTCTACCATTACTGTCTAGATACTTTAATTAGCTGCCACATATAACTTTTGTTCTCCAGCCTGTCATTGTGGACATTTGAACCATAAATTCTTCTTTTGATTACACTGGTAACATTTTACTTCAAGGAGTACCATGTGTTTGAGATACATGCCAGCTAGAGTTGTTCTAGTTAGGCCTGTAAGAAATTTCTTAGCTCTGTAGAGCATACCTAGATTTTGGTGAATTTGTTTATACAGTTTTGCATGTGGAGAATCAAACTTTAGATTGTCATCTATTGTTAGACCTAGGAGTTTAGCACAAGAAACATGTTCAGTGTCATTATTTTTAGAGTTAAAATTTTGATTTTATTTTTTGTGGGTATCTTCCCCTTCAAAAGATTTTAATGTGCACAGCCATAAGACAGTCAAAATTAACATAAGGAGTACATGCACTCTTCTTTACCTTTAAAATAAGCCAACCTTTAAACATTCAAAACAAAATGGTAGCAATTAGTTCTGAGCAGTCACCTTTTCTTAATGAGTGAATGCTGCACAGTTATGGGTGCATGGCAAAAGCATAAACCCTTTGAGAAGTAAACTATTACCTGTAAGTATTTAAAGATGAAGAGCAAAATCTTTACATGAAATAAATAAAGCATCATTTTATTTCCAAGTAAATATGCAAGCAGTAAAAGACTTACACACACACACACACACACACACACACACACACACACACACACACACTGAAAATAAACATGGATGAAGACAGATAATGGTAAAAAAAATACTGCACAGCATCTAAATTACAAACCAACTGCTACTGTGCCATTATTGTTTCTGGCTTTTAAGTCAAAAACAGAATTTTCAGAGTCTTTACAGACAGTATTGTTGAGATATCTCTCAAAGGGTGTTTTCTAGCAGTTACTCTTGTAGTTTACATGACTAAGATTAATAGATATTCCTTCTGTGTCTCAGTCCCCAAAGAGAATTTCCTGTGCTTTTAGTCTTATTTTAGAAGATGCCCTTCCTGAATCCAGAGACATGTCCAAGGGGAACAACAAGATTCTGCAAACTAGATCCAGATAAAGAAATAATAACACTGCTTAATTCAACTTCCTCAAAAGGAGCACAGAACTTGTACTGATATCTATGGGGAGATGAAGATCGAACTCTCGAGCTTCAGTTACCTGAGGTTCAACCCACTGACTACTGGGGAGCCTTCACAGGACAAAACTGCTGGCAAGTTCTGCCAGCAGTAGTGCCCTTTTGGGGGGAATTCCCCCCTTCCTTGTATTGATTTGACCATGGAGATCATATAAATAAGTTTATGGCGTTTATGTGGCTGGTCCCCCAAATCGAGGTGTGCAGGGAAACTTGCCCCCTGCAAAAACACTTAAGTGCAGATTGGGGTTCCCGAATCTCAGTGCATTCCATTTTGTTTGCTCATAGTGGAAGAGTATTGAAACTATGCAGAGTCAATAAGTAAGGATTTAGTTTTGTTTTTTGTGTAGTTATATACAATTTTGCATATTCATTTTACATATTGCATCTCACCAATGAAGACAATTTTTCACTTTTCTGTTCTTACAACTGCTACTCCTAATCTTCTGGAAGAATAAGAATTCGAAACTTTAATCTGGATATTGTTATTCTTTCTTAGTATAAGAAATTAAACAAATAATAGACCCATTGGCTAGTTAACATTCCATTTGGGGTAGATTAGTAATGTACAAAAAACATTTTTTAACAAGCATTTTTGCCAGTGCTTTCTTGCATCATTACCCACTGTATTTGCACATAAGCTGTAGTTATTTTTAATATAACATACAGAATGCCTGATTAAAAAAAATCTTGTATTCGTGGAAGTAAATCCAACCGGAAGTTAAAGCAGCCACCATTTTCCAAATTATATTCCTAACTTTTAAGCAGCAAACAAATCTGTACTCCTTTGGAATGTCAAATGGTCCTATTATTTGTTAAACCACTTGTATGCATATCCCTCAATTTTGAGGTGTCCCATTTTTAGGAACTTCCTCTTTTTGCCTAAGTTTTTTTTTTCAGTTCCAATTTAGAGCTTTTCAGTCACAAACCTCCAAATCCAGTCATTAGTGCACTATATAAGGCTTGAATTTCATCCCTAGTCGGGTCCTTGCCAGTTTATTCCTAGATACAAGGGCAGCAAGTCTTTTAATTCTAAAAGATCTTCAAGTTACTCTTTGCTGATATGTTTTCCCTACCACCCCCAGCATATATCTCAACCTTTTAGAGCAAGAAATCTGGACAAAGCCTAAAATAATGGGGTGACAAAGGCATACAAACAGGAACAGATTTTCAATACTGCAAAAACCACCAAAAGAAAGGTTCAAAACTCTTGATATAATAATACCACAGAAGAAGGACTCCAATGCACGTCTGGATAAATATTTAATCCAACTCAGAAGTAAACGAAATACAAGTAATTTTCTCTAGCGCCTCGGCAAAACTTGCCTTTACAGAGTAAAACTTCAACAATGACTATTAACTAACCTTAAATACATTTAACAAGACACTCCCCTTACAACACTTAAACAATTAATGTTAATTAGTTCATCACTTTCCACTTGTATTGAAAAAACAAGTTATATATATATTTAAAAAAACACATATATTTAAAAAAATATATACATGTTCTTTAAAAATAAACTTATAGCAAACTTTTCCATGAGCAATCATGATTCAGACCATTTGGACTTAATGTATTAAATTTTAATATAAGGCATAATTCCTTTCTCCTTAATATTTGTTTTATATGTTGTTCACTACAATATGATTCATTATAGACATTGGGCCAGATTCAGGAAGCCTCCGTGTAAGAGTTATAACTCTTACACGGAGGCTGCAGTGAAACTGTGTGATGTCAGCATGTCATGCATATGCATGAGGTGCATAAGGCATGCTGAATCACACTAGTAACTCTTACACGGTCCGTGTAAGAGAGTAGGGGGCATGTCTGTAGGCTAAGCCCTGCAAGCGGACACGCCCCCGGAAGACTAGAATGGCTGAAAGTAAACAGCCACGAGAGAGGCCATGGAAATGTGCATAAACACACTACACAACACATGCCCCGATAGACCATCACTGTATACAGTGAAGAGATGTAATAAAATTAAATTAAAACTGTTTTTTTAAACCCCGTAAATGTTTGCTACTGTGTGCGCCCGTGTGCGCGGGTGTGCTACTAGCGCAATCACAGTTAGCAATCAGTGGAAAAGGATATAAGAACTAAATATGCAAAGTAAGCCAAGAAGTAATAGCTTAGCGGTAGAGTTGCCAGCCTAAGAGTAGGCAGGCAGGGTTCGAGCCCCACAACAACCTTTTTTTTTTGTAAATTAGCACTAAATAGCCCCCTGACAGTATTGTACACATGTAAAGGTATTCCCTTTTGTAAAATGGAATGAAACGGAGCATATATTCTGAAGTAACACAATAACAAAAATAGTCAGAAATGTACTGATAGGTAAGCTGCTGTGAGACGGAGTGCCCGTAGCTGAGTAGTGTTTAAAAAGCTGTAAACTGCGTGCCTGTTGCTAGGCATCGGTTTAACAGAGTGAAACTGTTTGCAACTAGCTGTGCTGAGCTGAACATGTGTGTCACTAGCCAATTAAGGTTTATCCCAGCGCACACCGTTTGCGCGCTCCCACAAGCTAACTGCCAGTGCGCATCGTTAGCTCCGCAAACAGCGCAGACCTGGGTTTAAGTGCTTAAAAGTGCTTTTGGCATGTTTGATTGACAGGTCTCAACTCATTTCTGTCAGGAAAATCAAAAATCAGTTGCCAGATTCGAACCCAGGATACCATGCACTAGAGTCAAGGTACTAAACCACTAAGCCATGACAGCAATACCTAGAAATGCAGAAATAGCATATATATGGGATAAAATCCAGAATGGAGCATGATAAAGCATTTTCAGTGAAGTAGATACAATTCCAAAACGGCCAATCAGAGAAATATGCGGGAAATCGGCATATATAAGCCCCATAGGCGGAATACACAGCAGAAACGATTGTAGATCAGAGCTGCAGTCAGAATGAGTGGAGTAGGTGAGGGACGTTGCTTTCGAGCACAGCGTTGGGGCGTTGAGGAGTCCAGATACATGGTCTGGCTCCTTGTCCACCATCACGAGGCCCAACTCATGCAGGGCCAGGTCTCATGGGGAGCATATAGGGCAGAGGCATGGGACCAGTTGGCTCATGATCTGACCAGTGCTACTGGCATTCCACGCACTGGTGAGCAGGTCCGTCACCACCATGCGGACTTGAAGACGCAAGCAAGACCAGTTGTCCGAATGGATCCAGGAGGCCCGGGATATGCCCAACGCCCACTACTGAGTAAGTTACATTTTACTTATGTATGTAAGGATTTCAACTAGCTGATACCATGGAGATGTGTAGTCCAATATTACTTCTTTTGTATTACAGCTGCAGGTGTCCGCTCTACGAATCGCGAGATGCATGCCCGTAGGCTGGTGCGGATGCGCCACCGTGCAGGTTAGTAACCCCACCCAGTACTTGTAAATAAATATTATACTGTAGCATGTATCAGAACACTGCAGTGTGTTGATTAAAAGTAATATAATGTGCAAGCAAGATTTGAAAGTCTGCAGGTATGGCTGCAACAAGTTCATCAGTATGCAAGTGTAACTGGAAATATAATTGATAGAATTAAACAGTGCTGTCATACAGATGTCCCACCATTAATTAAATATAGTGTAACCTGCAGTAGTCTCAAGAGTACAGCTTCAGAATCTGAGGTAGTCACATGTGAGATATATCCCCTGTTGAAATGCTGAATCATGACAGAAGTGAGGCTGTTGGAAAGTGTTTGAATCACCACTAGTCTAACATGTGAACAAAGCCTAGAAGTAGCAACCTGAACTGTGAATTTGCAGGAAGTGTGAGACTGACAGAAAGGGTCATGTATGAATAAATAAAGTAGTAATAACACCGGAATATATTAGCCCCAGTGTGTTTCTACAGAACTAAATGCATGTGGGAAGTACAACTTAATATACCAAACTGATTTCAGTGTGTCAGAATCTGGAATGTCAAGCCAAATGCTGTATATGGTGATCACAGTAAACAATTTGCAGATAGAATGAATGATTATCTGACAGACTAAACAGCCATAGTTGTCCCCTGTCCTGTCATCAAAGTGTAGCAGGATGATGTATCTGATCAGATTCAAAATAAGTAGGATAGTGATGTATTTGTAACAGGTGTAGCTTGACAGTCAAATAAAATTTATTTTGAAACATCAGCCTCAACTTAATTGTGTACCTATTATAAATGTAAATCAATGTGTAACATATGAATGTGTCATCACTTTCTATCTCCGCCCAACCCTATAATTCCATATAACAACACCCACTAAATAATGGTATGTGAACATTTCATTAATCATGGACATTTGTCCGTTTCAAAATATATGCATGTCTGTTCGCATGTGCCCTGTTCATACCTGCAAATCTGATGGCCTGTTGCCATTAATCAACCCTGCATGTTGTTTGACTGTGTATTTCTGTTCAAATAATGCATGTGATATTGATATGCCCCTTGTTCAATGGTGTTAATATCTGGGTGTTTGTTTGATGGGAATACCAATGCATGCTGTTACAACTAATCTGAATGGAATACAATGCCACTAACCCAAACTAACATAACTACTCACAAACCTAGAATGCTTGGGAAGGCAGGTCCCAGCGGACCCACCTCTCCCACCTCAGCTGGTGACTGCACCTGGCACTAGTGCCCAGGCCGGACCCCCTCCGGTGGCCCTGTGCCACCTTCGGGTGGAAGCGCTGCAGGGGATAGGGCCCGTCCCCCCTCTGCAAGTGTGGCCGGAGGGGTTCGTCCACTCACCCTCCGCGGTGTCCAGTCTGTGGTGCGAAGGGAGATCCAAGACACTGTTCTTGGGCCCCTACGCCAGCTCGAGGCTCGTGTGGCACAGCTAACGGCCCCGGCCGTTGCCCCGCCTACACAGCCCCCAGCACAGCCCCGTCCTGGGCTGTGAAGGAACAGTGGCAACTGAATATGGGTGGGGATATCAGTTCCACTGTTGCCATCTGTGGGCTCATGCATCTTGGAAATCCCAACCTCCGTTCCCGTCAATTGTGTAACCCCCCCACATGTGTCATACACCGCCCCTGTATGCGTCTTGTCTGTCTTGTCTGTTAACCTACCCAACCTACCTCCCCAGCTATACCGACTTCCTTCACCTGACATACCACTCTCACCTGAAAAAAAAAGGGCACTCTGTACCCACAAAAAATTACGCCCATACATAGCTGTCCATGTCGCACACATGTCTGCTTGACATTGAAACAGTTAATTACAATTGGCTCTACAACAACTATTAATGTTGTCCTGACACCTCTCTCAGTGGTGAAAGGTTTCTAATGTCTCACCAAAATACATGGAAATGCACAGCTGTTGCTGCCAAAGACATGGGCATCTATGGGCCTTACCTACATCCCTCCTGCAAATCCCACGCTTGTTTCCCTACTGTCTTACCCTCTTTGTGACCCCTTTTTCACCACTTTCCTGTCACCCCTTTTTCTTTTCTTTTCTTTCAAAGAAAATAGCGCGGGTGTGCGCTTGTGTTAGCGGAGCTCACCGCCAGTGCGCATGCGTGAGCTCCGCGCAAACGAGCGCAGACCTGGTTTAAAGTGCTTAAAAGTGCCTTTATGGCACTTTGATTGACAGGTCCTGTACTCAGTTTGAAAGTTTGCTAAGAAAAATAAATTCCCACTGTCAGTCTCGAACCCAGGACCTTGGTAACATTAGTCTGTATGACCTACCACTAAGCCATGCCTGCTTTACAAGAACACACTGCTAAAATAAATATAACATGTAATAGTAGGAATCAGTATAAGGGCAATATAGGAGATGTACTATCTAAAGCATGTCAGGTAGGGTTTTAATGGCCAAATTACTGGATTCCCATACTAGTTCAGTGTGAACAGAAACAGCCCTGCTACCTGTTAGCTTGTACATAATAATGTAAGGTAATGTACATATGTGAAGGTATGTATATCTACACATACATATATATAAATATATATTAATACATATGAAATATAGTCGAGGTCTCAGTAGCCATACACACTCACTACAGGAAACAGTGAACATAATTGCAGCAACCTGAATCTGCAACACAGCCTGACCCCTGTGTGACCTACTTACCCTTCTAACTGCTTAAAGGTGGCCTCAGCACTTTGATTGACAAGTCCTGTACTCAGTTTGAAAGTTTGCAAAGTAAAAGAATTCCCACTGTCAGTCTCAAACCCAGGACCTTGGTAACAGTAGTCTGTATGACCTACCACTAAGCCATGCCTGCTTTGCAAGAACACAGTGCTAAAATAAATATAACATGTAATAGTAGGAATCAGTATAAAGGCAATATAGGAGATGTACTATCCAAAGCATGTCAGGTAGAGTTTTAATGGCCAAATTACTGGATTCCCATACTAGTTCAGTGTGAACAGAAACAGCCCTGCTACCTGTTAGCTTGTACATAATAATGTAAGGTAATGCACATATGTGAAGGTATGTATATCTACACATACATATATATAAATATATATTAATACATATGAAATATAGTTGTAGGTCTCAGTAGCCATACACACTCACTACAGGAAATAGTGAAGATATATGCAGCAACCAGAATCTGCAACACAGCCTGTGAGACCTACTAAGCCCTTTAACTGCTTAAAGGTGCCTCCAGCACTTTGATTGATAGGCCCTATACTCAACTCAAAAGCAGAATATGAGCATACTAGTAGGCCCTACCACAAGACCATTGTAACACTAGTCTGTATGACCTACCACTAAGCCATGACTCTCATACAGGAATATAGTGCTAAATAAGTGGAACACGTAATAGTATGAATGAAGATAAAGGCAATATAGTATGTCTACTACCCAAAGCATGTCATGCAGACTTTTATAGTCCCAATTACTGGGTTCCCATACTAGTGTAGTGTTAACAGAAACAGCCCTGCTAATTGTTAGCTTGTACCCAATAATGTCAACTAATGTACATATATGAAAGTATGTATATGTACACAGATATATATATATATATATATATATTTATATAGCAATGCATATGACATATAGTTGTAGGTGTCAGTATGCATACACACTCACTATAGGGAACAGGCAAGATAAATGCAGCAACCTGAATCTACAACACAGCATGAAGCATGGTAGATGTACTAACCTTCACACTCACAAAACACTGTCAACAGCATACCAGCATGGTCCACGCCCTACAATCTGAAAGGGCAACGCCTATCTCACATACCCTTTTATAGCAGTATCCTGAAATCACAGTGAGACATGCAATCAGTACACACCCAGCTGCATGCAATTAGCAAATGCTGCCTTACAATTGGTGCAGAGGCCATCACATGGACCTATGCAGATACCTACAAAAGCAATGAGTACCCACACTACACTCATGCAATACATTCATTGCACAAAACCGACAGAAAAAGAGAGAGAGAGACAGAGAGAGAACAAAACAGAACAAAACAGAAATAAAGACAGCCAGCAGCAAAACCAGCAGCAGCAGCAAACTTCAAGCAGCACCAGTGACACACCAACATCTGCCACAAACACAGGTAATGCAAAGTAGCAGGTTAATCCTGTGTATACTGTGACACCTCCAAATGTATCATAGTTCACTATCTATAGGTATGTCCATGAGATAGGTTGTGTGTACATAGTCATGAAATATAAACATATGTAATATTGTTGTACATGTGGGCCATAACTAACACTTCCATAGCTTAGAACACAAGGCCAGTTGTGCATATGATGCAGTAGTTCCCAGGGTCAGTAGAGGTTCCTCCTCACTGGTGTGGGACCACTGTGTATGTATGGCACTGTTCAGGTACATATCCTGTAGTATGGCCAGGGATTAATATCAGTCTGTCATGTGGTGCTATGTCCTCCAGGGGTGAATGTAGCACACATCCAGGGATACCATTTCGTAACAGTGATGATATGTGTTCTGCAATGATGAGGGTGGCTCTCACCTGGACATGTGAGAGGATAGGGAGGTTACAGTCATCTGGGATAACTAATAACACGTGTAGGACAATGGGGGGGGTACCTGCACCTAAACTGTCTGCAACAATGTTGGCAATATCTGTGCATTTGGTGAATGTGAAGCATCTTAACACTGCAGACAACAGATGCCTTCCTGTCATGTGAATCTGCCCTGTGCTGCAGTAGCCTCCTACTATTGTTATACAATATGCCTGTATCTGTAGTCCACTGGACAGGATTAATAAGTGGTGTGCAGTTGTTCTGGGTTAGATAACTGTGTGCACAGTACATGCAGTATGTGGGATGTCTGTGGTACGCATATGCAAAGGTGCTGGCGGTGTGTGTTGTGGCTTCCACTGGCCCAGGGGGCTGCATGGATAGCATCACTGTCATAACTACTGAATAACTGTGTAATAACATGCATACATAGCAAGGTAGTGTACTGTGCTTGTGGTGTTGTTCAGATATGTATATCCAGGCTGAGTAATGTGTGTCCACATCACAGGGTTGGATGGCAGCACACATCCAGTATGTATAGATGAACACCCAGAATGTGTCAGACGTGTCACCTGTGCAGAAGTATCTGGCCATTACCTGTGCATCCCCCACAACACACACACATGCAACATATGGCAGATGTACTATAGCAGTACACACATGTTCATAGGTTCATACTAGGCTATCTGCCCGAGGGCATTTACAAGCCTAGCCCATTGTTTTGTGGCTTACGCCACCCCTTTAGTATGGGGAACCATACCCATTATTTTGCTGTGCCTCTGTCGAGCAGTGACACGGAGGTAATCCCTGGGGTATATCTGCGATCTCCCATCCATTGGTCAAGATTTCTCTTGAACAAGGCTAGCGAGGTGCTCTGCCTCACATATACCGTGATTTTGTTCCACAGCATAGGAGTCTTTGGGTGATGAATCTATCCCTCCAGCATGTCCTATTAATAGCCATGTCGAGGTTTAAGTCTCCGCCCTTGTGGCTCTGATGGATCTAGGTTTTAGGTGAAGCATATTCATCAAATCTGGGTTTGACATGGCCTTGTATGTTGGGCAAAGGTCACCTCTGAGCAAGCGGTGGCGACTGAATAGAACATACATGGACATGCTGGAGGGCAAATTCCTAACTGAGAGGCTCCTTCACTCTGTAATGAGCTCGAACAGTTGAGAATGAACAGTTCATAGGTTCATACTAGGCTATTTGCCCTAGGGCATTGGTAAGCCTAGTAGAATGTGTTTGTCTTTTGCCACCCAATCACATCTTATGCTGCTATGCCCTTGTCCGACTTTAGTATACTTTGCCTCTGTCTAACAGCGACATAGAAGTGATACCTGGGGTACAACTATGATCTCCATCCACTCATCCAGATTCCTATGGAAGAGAGTCAATGAGGGACTCTGCCTAACCAGTAGTGTGAGCTCATTACAGAGTGAAGGGAGCCTCTCGGTTAGAATATGCCCCTCCAGCATGTCCATGTATGTCAGTGCTGAGGTCCAGCTCTCCTGAGCATGTGGCTGTATGGGACTCTGATTGCCTGAGGTGCATCACGTTCATTACTGCTAGGTAGGACATGGCTGTATATGGCATGCACAGATTGCCTCTGAACAGGCAGTATGCCACTGAGTCCAGCTGGATTCACTTTACCTGGGCAGCATATGACATCTGTGTGAGCCATTGCATCCCCTTGATGATGTACTGTTGTCCTGTACCAGTTGCTGTAGGTGTCTGGTTAGGTACATCCCAAAAGGTGCATTGTACGCAATTATAGGCCTGATGATGGATGAGTACAGAGGCACAATGACCTCCCTGCCATACATGTGAATCAGTCATGATTAGCTGGGCTATATAACATGTCTGTCAATCCACGTTGGCCATGTGGTAGACAAATGACAGACCGCTACCATGTTTCTTCCCCAGGTCCCCAACTACGTCTTCTGTACTCAATGGCCTAACACCAATGTTGTACTGTGCCACCAATGTCGAGGCGTGGGAATCAGCATAGAATACTGATACTCCCTCCCTTGTTCAAGTGTTGTGGCCGACAAGAATGGTAAAAGCTATAACGTGGTAGTACTGGTGTGCTCCTGTGAAACCTGAAACAGGTTCATGTTACTGCACAGATATCGATGTCCAGAATGCTAGGTAGGGTTTTGGGTGCGTGCATCCTTGGGTCTAGATGTCCAGTGTTGAGTAGCATCACTCTTACTTCCTCATCCTTTGTGATACAAATGGATGTGGGTTTGCCTTATGAGCCTTGCCTAATACAGGCACTATGGGTGTAGCAGGAGGCTCCGCCAAATGTCAATAGGACAGGGGTGACAGGTGCAAGCTGTCCCTAGCAAAGCATACCACCCCAAGATGGCAGGCATTGGCACACCTGTGAATGACACCAGTATGTCAGTCAATTGTTGGAAGGGATCATCATGCCTTGATATTGTGGCATTGTTCTAGGTGAGGGTAGGATGCTACTCAAGGTCAGGGTCAAACTGTCTCAGGCTACGTGCTCAGAGAGCTCTGTAATGTCTCATGTCATGTAGTCCAGGGAGGAATGTGTCAGGCCATTCACAGCAGCATGGACATTGACTGAGTCATACCTGTACCTGCCTTGGGGTTACCTGACTGTTTGTGTTATGTGGCAGTTCATAGTGCCTGACAGGCTGCACACCGTGACCCTCACCTCGTTAAGCCTGGTGAACGTGATGTGAGTGTGCCTGATGATAGAGGCACCTAGTACAGGTGTATGAGGTGTGTTGTTAACTGTTAATGGCTGTGAGTGTTCAGCACATTGGCTTTGTGTGATGTGTGTTGCACATGTTCGTTTATGTGGTAGTGGTTGCCTGGATGTCTGCTTAGGAGGTCTCTGCTGCATAGGCAGAGCTGTGGTCTGAGCCTACAAGTATGATCATGTGTGATCATGTGTTAGGTCCGCTGTTGTGGTAGGTCTACATGAGACTGGAAGTGTAGTGAGTGATCCCCTTTGCCACGTGACTGGTTATGGCGGTATTGACTAGACAGAGCCTAGCCTCCAGTCTGGTATATGGTTGCATCACTCACATGAGTTTGAATTTGTTGTTAGGAGGAGGGGTTGTCTGTGTACATGCATCTGTTCTAACATTGTCTCTGGAGTACCACACTCACCAGCTGGACTGAGGAGGAACTGACAACTGACCTCTGGACATGCTAGAATACTATTGTGAACTCTGTAATCACTAATGATTGAAAACAAGGTCCAGTGGGGAGTGAGGGTGTACTGACATTACCTACAACTGCTGACTGATATAAAAGCGTCAGTGAGCAAATGCCAGGTAACCTAAGTGCAATGTGTCACAATGAAGTAAATGCAACAATGACAAGCAGTCACTTGCTGTCATGTGTAACATGGAAGTACGTACAGTAAGCAATGCAGATAACAGTAGTGAGTCACAGATGTGTTGCAAAGATGTGTACTATGTGGATGTAGCATACCAGTGAAATAACAAGCTAACAGATAACAAGCATATAAACAAAGGTAAATGCAGGAGGCCTGGATGTAGTGTTTGCTACAACAAACAAGGTGTAGCAATGTCAGTAAGATACAGCTCAGATATGCAGGCACTATAAACCTGAAACCAGATGTCCCCAGCTATGAATGGCAGAGTACAGCCTATTGTCACACATGGGTGCAGACCACAAACCTCGTTAATGTTAAATAACTGGCCTGAAGGCCAACTGCCCATACCAGAAGTAATACACTTGTACACTGGGCCCACAATCAGCAGTTCCCAACTTCAATGGATGAAAGATATGTGTCCTGCCACCACAGTGCTTGCCACCAACCTCCCTAATGTAAAACAACTGGTCTGAAGGCCAAGTACTTAGTACAAATGACATAGAATGATATCTACACTGTAATCAGGTTTTAACCAATCAGTAATAAGTAGAAGTTAACACTACCTGTATAGAATGTGTACCATGTATTGTTGAGATACTATGCTGATAACCTGTTTGTGTACCTTTCCAGATAGACATGGCACCTAAAAGGAATCCTGCCTACTCTGCTGCAGAGGATGACGTGATCCACCAGAGCCTGGTGCGTGACTATGCCATCCTGTTCTCACGCACCACCCAGAATCAGCAGGAGAGGTCTGCACTGTGGCAAAACCTTGTTAGCAGGATAAATGATGTTGGCATGCATGATAGGACATATGAGCAGGTGAGACATCACTGCAGTGATTTGATAAGAAATGTCCGCCAGCGTGCTGCAGATATCCGCAGGCAACAGGCTGCCACAGGTGGGGGCGTGGCCACACATCCCCCCCTCACCAGACAGGAGGGGCTACTGCTAAGTGTTGTGGATCCAGCCCCAGAACAACAGCAACCATCATGCATCCTGATGGAGGTTGGATCCACACAGCAGCAAGACAGCGAGCATGCAGGTAAGATGCCATATTCATTTATTGTTATTACTTTTACATTTGTTGACCCAGATAGTCTAGCTGGATATAAGTTCATTTTCAGTAGAGGCCTGTGGAGAAAAGCTCCACACATAATGTAATAAAGGCAGACAGACAAGTTGTCATTACAGACAGCCAACATAATAGAATTGTACACCAGCCTGTTAATTAAATCAACATACATGTAAGGAAGTCAAACAGTTTAGAGTCATACACAATGTACCGTTGGTTTCAAAGCAATCCTACCTAAAGCATAATGGTTATGCAATAAGGCAAAAGCCATATACATAATAGTTAGGGCTCAGAAGGGTAGAGAAGTAGAAGGAGTATGACAGATACAATGATATGGAAGAGGCAGGAGTCAAGAAGGGAAGTGAGGAAAAGAAGGAAGACAGTCAAGAGGAGGTGGGAGGGATGGGAGAAGTAGGTCAGAGCATAGAAGGACATCAAGGTGAAAGAAACAGGGTAGAAGCTAGTTTCTATGCACAATGAGGGGTTAAAGGTGAAGAGAGGGTAGGGAGAGGGACGTTAGCCTGGACTCCAAGAAGAACAAAGCCAGTGGGTTTGGAAGTACAGTTTGAGTTGACGTTTGAAGAGAGGTAAGGGTGAGATTAGAGTTAACTCCTGGTATGTACATATGACTGTTCTGTACGCTGTTACTTCATGCACGCATAAGGTGTGCATGTGGTATGTATCTGTCATCATGATATATATACAGACATGATGTGCAGCTGATGTGTATAAGGGAACTAGTGTACTACTGTACTGTATCATGTGCAAAATGAATGGCACACATGTGCCCACTGACATTACTCTCTTCACACTTCCAGGTCCCTCCCATGTAGCAATGAGGCAGGCCATACATGCTGGTGAGTCTTTTAAAATTATCTGTAAAACAATTTATAAAACTAGGAAGAGTAGTGTAACTCTGTAGTAGACATGCTGGTGACTGTGTTCACAATAACTGTAATTGACAGGTAGTAAATTGAGTAGTGTAACACGGTACTGATGTGTGTGTTTACTGTGGGTGTGCATGTGTGCAAGTGTGCCTGTGCCCAAGTGTGCATGTGTGTTAGTGTCCATGAGTGCATGTGTCCATTTCTGAATGTGTGCATTAGTATTGAAGTGCATCTCTTTGAAATATGTATTGAGACTGTAATCTGTGTTCCATGTTTTCCTCCCATAGGTTCTGGTGCTGCTCTGGTGACCTGCAGCAGGGAACCTGAATCTTGTGCCTCAGGTACTGATGATGATGAAATGTCTGTAATGGTGCAGGAAGGTGTGTCTGGGTCTGCCATTGGTCAGCCAATTGACAGTACACAGCTTTCAACCCCGTCAATGCGCACAGTCATCCTGCCGTTACATCCTTTGTCACCATTGTCCCTAGGTGATGGACAGTCAGCAGTGGGCATAGATCAGGGTAATGTGGTACCTGTGGTACATGCATCCTCACAAGGCAGCCATGTGCAGAGGCCTCCAATGGTACCATGCAGACAGTCGCCCATGGGTTCTCGTGGGGCATCCGTGGCCGTACTGCCTCTGGCCGACGTGCCCAAGGAGGTATGTCAACCTCCACTATGTTTAGAACTGTCATGCAGGCACAGGCACATATGGAAAGGTACACCAGACAGGGTCTGAGGGAGCTGAGAGCATGTCGCATAGCCATGACAGACGGCATGCATGATGTTGCGAATGCTATCCGTAACTTCACAGATGTCGTTGACAGACGTTGTGGGGGCATAGAACAGCTGCTCCACAACCAGATGTCCATGGGCCAGGGCGATGGTGTGCGTTTGCGATGTTGACGTGGCCGTATGCCAGCAAGAGCACCAGCTGGCAGTGGCATGACGACAACAGGCCCACTCGCCGCTCAAGTGCCAGCACCAGCCCCAGCAATGCTGGGTCTGTGCTGTCATCCAGACGCCCCAGGAGACCACGTGCACATGGCTCTGGACAGTCCCAACAGGGAACTGTGTCCAGTCAACACACCCCTGCTTCCGATGACAGTACCCAGTCTGGGTTAGTACGGGATACGGCCCGTAGCACCCCTGCCAGGCACAGGTACCGTGTCCGTGCCCACAGACACTGATCTGGATGACCTGACAGGTGCAGTCTGTGGCTGACCACAAAACCCTGTACATGGCAGCCATTATGTGGGACTGTGTGCGTGCTTACACACATGCAGAAACCTGGAAACCTAACACCTAGGGCAAACACATACACACACACACTGCACCAACAACGGTCCACCCTGTACTGCTGCCCCTCACAAACACACATACACACACATGTCAATTGGTGTTACCAATGGCCGGCTTGGGCATACCTAACCCACACCCTGTGCATATGATGACACTGTGCCACCTCCTGCATACTACAACATCGGTGCAGGTAAAGGTAAACACGTTGCTGATGCACAGGGTGACTACATAGATGTGTATAAGTAGTAACATGTTGGTAACTGTTGACTGTTGCAGTATAAATGTGTGTATATCCCAGCAGTCCTGCTGCAGTAACTGTATGAATGTCCTCAATTGTTATCTGCACCCATACTACTTAACAAAGTGTACCAGCTGCACACCATCACATGCTAACATTGACTATGGCAATGCGCATATTGTGCTGTTATGTAGATTCAGCTACATGTATCTGTTCTGTCACACATGCATCTATACACACCCTGCTACCCACACAGATGCACACACTCACCTGCCATTCCCATTATTTATCACCCTACATGAGTAGCTGTTGATACATGACAGGTACACATTTCAGAAGTGCACTATGTTGTTTACTACTGGCATCCCCTTCTCTACCTGTACTCACAGGGTTCAGGCAACCTCATCAGTTGGAAGATGTAATGTGCATCAGGTACTGTAGTACCCTGATTGCCACAGCAAACATGTTTCCCATACGGAAATGCACACACAGACACATCCCACATCCACACACTTGCCACATTCAGGCTTCAGAACACTATCTAGGTATATTCGGTACATGTGCGTGTTACAGTAGCATGTAACACTATACTGAGTACTGGCAGTTACTTGTCTGTTGTCATGTTGTCTGTATAGAATAAAAGAATTGTTTGATTATCCTACTCCGTTTTGTGGACATTACTTGAAGAAGTGTTACCTTACATGTGTTATCAGTACCACCACCTTCTGTTTTGTAGTTTTGTTTGTATAGGGTGCTATCAACATCACTGCTTGTTAAGGGTAATGACCACCCTGCAGTGCATAGCCCCATGTGGCAAAAGCCACATCCCACCCCATCATTGTGCACACACTAACCCCACCAACAGTAAAACACATACTTTCCATTTGCAAGATTCAAACCCATACCTAACTGTACAATGACAGTAGAAACAGACACATTAGCAGAGTGTGCTATTTGCAGTAGTTGGAGAAATTCTTACTAATGCTGTACTTAGAGGGTGCTGACATCATCTGTGTGTAGGAGGAGGGATGTGCACCCTGTAGTGTGTTCTCCCAGTTGGCAAAAGGCAGTTAACCCTCCCAGCATAGTGCACACACATAAACCACACTCATACTAACACACATACATTCCCTTTGCAGGATTCAAACCCCTACCTAGCTATGTTAAGACACTACAGACGGACGCATTAGCACAGCGAGCTATTCGCATTACTGGGGGATTTTTTTTTCCCTGATATACTTATAGGGTGCTGACATCATCAGAGTCTAGAAAGTTGTGGTGTGTTTTCCCAGTTGCCAAAAGGGATGCTTCTTTCATACACACTTGCACACACACTTACCCCCCCCCCTTCACACACACTTGCCACCTGCTGGATTCAAACCCCTGCCTAACTATGTTATGATACTACAGACGGACGCATTAGCACAGTGCGCTATTTGCATTACTGGGGAATTTTCTTTCCCCTGATATACTTATAGGGTGCTGACATCATCAGAGTTTAGAAAGTGGAATGATCATCCTGTGGTGTGTTTTCCCAGTTGCCAAAAGGGATGTTTCTTTCATACACACTTACACACACACTTACCCCCCTTCACACACACTTGCCATCTGTTGGATTCAAACCCCTACCTAACTATGTTATGACACTAGAGACGGACGCATTACCACAGTGCACTATTCAGACTACTGAGAGAATTCTTTTCTCCAATATACTTATAGGGTGCTGACATCATCAAAGTCTAGAAAGTGGAACGATCATCCTGTGGTGTGTTTTCCCAGTTGCCAAAAGGGATGTTTCTTTCATACACACACACTTACCCCCTTCACACACACTTGCCACCTGTTGGATTCAAACCCCTACCTAACTATGTTATGACACTAGAGACGGGCGCATTAGCACAGCGCGCTATTCGCATTACTGGGGAATTTCCTTTCCCCTGATATACTTATAGGGTGCTGACATCATCAGAGTTTAGAAAGTGGAATGATCATCCTGTGGTGTGTTTTCCCAGTTGCCAAAAGGGATGTTTCTTTCATACACACTTACACCCTTCACACACACTTGCCACCTGCTGGATTCAAACCCCTACCTAACTATGTTATGACACTAGAAACGGACGCATTAGCATGGCATGCTATTCGGATTACTGAGAAAATCCTTTTCTCCAATATACTTATAGGGTGCTTACATGATCAGTGTCTAGAAAGGGGGATGAGCATCCTCTGGTGTGTTTTCACATTTGCTAGGGGTAACATTTGGACCAAGTGTGTGAGCATGCCCAGTTCAGCCTTCCTGTGGCATGTTGTGTGAAAGATGTCTCATTTATCTAAGTGTGTGAGCATGCCCAGTGTGGGCTTTACATATGTTGAACTCTGCAGCCCATCACATTTGTGGATGAGTGTGACCTTCAACAAATACCTGAAGTTTATGGTTGTGTGTTCTGTGCCATGTTGTGTAGTTACTGTCCGAATGCTTTTTGTGTGAACAAAACAGGGAGTATACTGTGCCTGCAGGTTTTGCATGGGATACTTTGCACACAATTGTCAACATCCGTTCATACTGACCTAACACTGTAGCACTGTCTAGTGTAGTGTTTCAGTACTTTCACTGTGGTGGTCAGTATCCTGGCCTTTAGTCCTATCATTGCTTTACATTTCCATAGTGTGCACAACAGCCTGGTTAGGGTCCAGTTGTGCACATCTGCACAAAGGCAGTGCCTCTACAGACCCTGTTAATTGCTGCCCCATAAGCTTAACAAGTGTAGTCTGCAAATCTATGGAGAGGATCATAATTGAGCTCATAAACAAAGATATAGGGGACATGCAGACATTGTACCCATCCCATTTTGGCTTGGTCAGGGGCAGATCATGCCATTTGTACTGGGTTGACATCTTCAAATTGGTCACTTAGGCCATTGTTGGGGAAAGGCAGTCCATACAGCCTACCTTGGCCTTGCAAACACTTTCAACACAATACCCCACTCAGGTATTGTGGAAAACCCTAACAACTGAAATGTAAACCCATATATCACAAGATGGGTTGCAAACTGGCTTAAGGACGGGACCCACAGGGTTAGAGTTGCTGGCACTATGTTAGACTCCAGGCTGGTCACAGGTGGTGTCACACAGGGCTCAGTCCTTGGCCCCTATTGTTTGTCATGTACTTCCCAGAAGTACAGGCCAACATGGGAGGACTTTGGATGACAATGTTAGCAGATGACTGCACACTGGGCACCATAGTGGACAGTGCATCACACACAGATATCCTTCAGAAGGGACTCACAGTAACTGATAGCTGGTGCCAGGGCCATGGCCTGAAGTCAGAGTGCACAACATGTGTAGACATACCCTTCAGGAAAAGCAAGGTGACCCCAAGCTACCATATAGGTGGCAATCCTCTAAGCACAGAGGAGGTTATCATGGACCTGGGGACCCAGGTTAACAGTCGCCATTCTTCTGAGACTCACATTGCTAAAGTGGCTAGGAAGACCTTCTACATTGCCCACCTGATCAGGCTGGGATTCACATCCAGATCTAGTGGGTCATTGTTCCCCTGTACTCTTCACTTATCAGACCGGTGATCGAGTCGAATGCCCTATTCTGGCTGTATCTCACACAACATCTGCAGCAATTGGAGACACCCTGACTGTCCCCACCTAAAGGATCAAGGAACCCCAACAGCTGTCATATGCTGCCAGATTGACGACACTCACACTCTATTCACTCACATACCGTCTGCTTAGAGGTGACATGTGCCTGACATGCGAGGCCATGTCCAAACAGAGATTAATGGGCATGCTCCACCTCAGACTCAGAAGATCCACCTGAACCACTAGTGCAGGTGACTTACACCTTAGCAGGGATGTATGTTGGACATGTTGGAGGGATGGAGTTACCACCGGAGACTCCCTATGCTGTGGAATACAATCCTGGTCCATTTGAGGCAGAGCACCGTGCTGGCTGTGTTCAAGAGGTATCTTGACCTAATGCTAGTCGGAGAATGTGTTTGTCCATCAACACATTGTAAGCGTAGTTCGACATGTCATATGTCTTGTTTAGTATACTGTGCCTCTGTCTACCTGTGACATAACATTGATACCCAGGGTAAACCTCCCATCTCCCATCCACTCATTAGGATTCCTGTTGTGGGGACTCAACCAGTGTCTCTATGGACAACCTGTACTGGTAGTTTACTCATGTGTGGGGGTGGCTTCTGTGTTTTGGATAATGCAGTACAGCCTGTCCTATATATGTCAGTGCTGGGGTTCAGGTCCCTCATGTGCATAGCTCCCTGCCATTCAGATTGTACAAGGTGCAGCATGTGCATTGATTCCAGCTTGGACATGGCTTTCTACATCAGGCACAGCTTGCATCTGGGTGGACAGCATGGCAGTGTGTGGAGCTGCACTCTGTTTAATCAGACTACACATTACATGTGTTCCAGCTCTGTCATACTCCTGGTGAGGTACTGTTGTGGACTTTACAGGTGCTGGATGTGTGTGCATGAGGTACACCCACAGGGGCTGTTGTGGTCATTTCTAATGCTGATGAAAGATAACTGCAGAACCAGAATGACCTCCCTTAGCTAGATGTCAGACAGCATGGACCATACAATCACAACTGAAAACAGGACCCTCTCCACAAAGGGAAAGTGTCCTGTCTGGTGGACCCCAGCCATAAACAAACTGTATGACAGATGAGGGTTACTAATGCAAGACAGAGCTACATCTCCAAAGGGAAGACAGCTGTGATCAGCACTAGTAGAAAGCTACATTATCTCATAAAGACATGCAAGGTCAACTTGGGGACATAAATCACCAAAGACAATGAAGGTAACCACACTGCTTTCTTCAGTTATGTCAGACACCTGGTTGTGAACCCTCGGATATGCTCAGAGTTGGTACACAACAACATATATTCCAGTGACCTGACAGATATTGGCAACATTCCGGCGGACAGCTTCAGTGCGATTTACCCTCCCTCACCCCAAAACAAGATAGTTATCACTGCTGTATGTAACCTCACTGTCATCTTGGATGTCCATGTGAGAGCCACACTCAGCAAAGACAAGTACACAGCATCCATGGGACCTGCTGGTATCTCCAGTTGCATGCTATGTGAACTCCAGAAGGGCTGGACCCATATATACAACTGCTATTTAACCTTAGTCTTGCTACAGGATATGTACCTGAACACTGGCATACGGCAACAGTGGTCCCACTCCACAAGGGGGATGCCTCCGCAGACCATGGCAACTACCACCACACAGGCTTAACCAGCCTTGTCTGCAAAGATATGGGAGGAGTCATGGAGCTCTTACACAGACACATTACTGACCTACGGACCCTTGTTCCCACCTAGTTCAGCTTTGTACAGGGCAGATCATGCCTTTTGCACCTTTGCACCCGAAAAGTACCTACCATGAAGATCAGGGTTCTTCAACACATGTCATATGCTTCCAGAATAGAGGAAGTCCAGCTTTGTTCAGTGTCATACCGCATACTTACAGGTGACCTATGCCTGACATACAAGACCATGTCCAATCAGGATTTGGTGGACATACTCCACTGCAAGCAATCCAAATCCACCAGAGCCATGAGAGCTGAGTATTTGAACCTCAGCACATACATGTATAGGACATGCTGGAGGGACAGAGTCATAACTCAGAGGCATCTCACACTCTAGCAGAGTATCCCAGTTCATGTTTGACAGAGTCCCTCACTGACTCTCTTCAGGAGACATCTGGACAACTGCATATGAGACAGAGGCACAGACTAGACAGAGACACAGTCATGTTATTCAATTACGTAAGGGGTCATAATGTGTCACTACTAAGTCAGAGGCACAATATTCAGAATCTATTCTGTACACTTATTACCACTATAAGGTGGCAATAGCCACATCACTATGGCTAGGCTTATACATGCACTAGGGCAGATAGCCTAGTAGTACACTATGACACTATGAAACACCGGTGTATGTGTAGCTATTGTCAATCAAACAGTATGATGTGGCTTGGGGGCTTGATATCTCCCTGTATTCCAACATTGTTTTGTCTATTCCTTCTAGCATGTCTAGGGATCAGTTGCTAGTGTCCTCTCCTGCTCAGCTGGTGAACCTGGGAATATTGAGGCACTGTTACAGTTGCCTCATGTACACTGACAACCCTCTCATTCTGCCATAAAACACACATACATGTGAGAGATGCAACTATATAGCCAAAGTGGAGGCTGAGCTCTCTCAACATAGGACTAGCAAGACCAGAGAGAGGGTGAAGGTAACCACACACACATCTTTAATCCAGTCTCACATGGCACTGTCACAACTTAAGATCATACACATAGACACACAGAGACACTCTCGGAGGCTCTGATCAGAGGTCTACCAGAATGGCGGTGGCCACCACAGCAGACACTCACACAACTGCCTCCACAGGGCACAGCACATGTAACACATTGACCACAGAGTTGGTGTGCCAAACAGTCACAGCCCTTAAGGCCAAACACAATGCCGGACACACTTGTCATAGGTGACTCCATAGTCAGACACACTGATGTCCCACTCACCAGATCAGGTACAGAGGAGGTCACAGTAAGCTGCCTATCGGGCACTGGAATCCACCACATAATGCAAGCACTCAGGTCACTAAACTGCAAGTACAGGTCTGACCCAGTCATAATCCATGCTGGTGTGAACGACTTGAGATGTACCTCTCTGTACTACATGGAAAGAGACATAGAGGATCCCTCTGATTATGTAGGCCAGGCAGGTATGACCCTGACCTTCGGCAGTATCCTACCTTCACCAAGTATGATGCCACATAAACAGAGACAAGATGATCAGCTGTAGTATTTTGCTTAGACTATGGTGTCATTCTAAGGGGGTCCAATGTCTGTCTGCCTGGGATGACATGCTGGACAGGCCACGGTGATTTGCAAGGGACGGCTTGCACCTGTCACCCCTGGGCTTCCAGATTTCAGATGATGCTCTTGCCACCCCCATTGTGCCTTTTTTATGCAAGACTCAGATTCTACACCTACCACCCTAGAACACAGTAAAGGAAAGACACTAAGGGTAATGCTGCTCAATGCCCAAGGTCTCAACCTCAAGCTGCACACACTCTATGCCCTTCTCAGTATGTAGCACATTGATGTCTGTGCTGTGCCTGAATCCTGGTTCACAGCTTCTGACAGCACCCCGGCACTATCGGGTGTTACCTCATATCATGCATTCTGGCACCAGCATCCCGACAACACCAAGAAGGATGGTGGGTGTCCATATTCATCAAGGACACCCTCACCTCATGGTTGGTGACAACACACGATGCATCAGAGACCATCCAGGTGCCAGTGACCGTAGGCAAGACTGCTCTGCAGTTTGTAGCATGTTACATGCCACCCGCTCAAACTCGGGTACCTCACACAGCTATCCTGCAAACACTGAAGGGGATAAATGTATCTCAAAACACCATCCTACTGGGTGATTCCAACTATCCACATATAGACTGGGATCACTAATCATGCCACAACACTCTAACACAAAGGTTCCAAGAGTTCATACACTGAAATGCCATGGAACAACTGGTCCCAATCCCCTCAAGTGGAGGCAACATACTAGAACACATCATCACGAACATGGGGTCACACTGTTCAACACCAGACATATACCCATCATTGGTGAGATCAGATCATGGACTATTCTCAGTGGGAGTCCACATCCCACCCACACCCCAGATGGGAAATGAAACGGTGAAGACCTTCTCAAATGCCGACTTCACATTTCTGAGGACTGGTGTGGTCTCTTTCAAGGCCCCCAGGCCAGCAGACACCATTACCCAAGCCACTGTATCACTTAGAAATGCCTTCTACCAGCACCTCCAGGACTGCATGGTTCAGGCAATCCCAAATAATAATGACTCTTTGTACCACAGGCAAGCATCCAGTCTGGTGGACCCTAGCCATAAACAAGCTGTACAACACAAGGAAGGAGCTACTACAAGATAGAGCGTAATCCGTGGGGAAGGCACCCTGCTCATTGTGAGTAAAACACTGGGTTCCCCATACAATCATCCGAGGCATGTTTTGAGAGTAAACCCACTCAGGACTCCAGGGACAATCATGAGGCCTTTTTACCTATGTTTGAAACCTGGGAGGAAACTCCCAGATATGCTCAGACTTAGTTCAGAATAATGTTGATATCACTGCACCTACAGACATTGGCAACATACTGACTGACAGGTTCAGTGCAGATTTCTCCCCCTCCCCAACTGGGGGTATGTACACCAGAGGATTGTAGCCCCCAAACATCTCCACTGCTGGGGTGGGAACTGCTCAATCCAAGGCAGAAAACACTTTATCCATGGGACCAGATGGTGTCCCCAGTTGTGTGCTCCATGAACTCAATGAGTAATTACACCCACAGTTAGGGCAGCTGTTTAATCTTAGCCTCACCTCAGGATATGTTCCCAAGGAGTGGCATACAGCAATGGTGGACCCACTTCACAAAGGAGGTGCCTCCACCAACCCCAGAAACTACCATCCCATCAGCTTGACAAGCCTGTTCTGCTAAGCTATGGAGAGGATCATAATGGGAATTCTAAATGAAGACATAGGGGACTTGCAGACATTGGATCCAATCCAGTTTGGCTTTGTCAAGGGCAGATCATGCCTTTTAAACTTGGTTGACTTTTTCAAAACACTCACCCAGGCCATTGACGTGGGCAAGGCAGTCCACACAGCCTACCTTGACCTGGCAAAGGCTTTCGACACAATACCCCACTCAGGTATCATTGAAAACATCACCAGCTTAATTGTGAACCCATACATCACAGCATGGGTTGCAAATTGGCTAAGTGACGGAACACACAGGGTCAAAGTTGCTGGTGCCAGTTCACACTCCAGAGCTGTCACAAGTGGTGTCCCACAGGGCTCAGTCCTGGGCCCACATTTGTTCAGTATCTACTTTTCAGAAGTACGAGCAAACACAGGAGGATTATGGCTGACAAAGTTTGAAGATGACTGCAAACTGGGAAGCATAGCTGGAAACCCATCTGACTCAGACATCCTTCAGAAGGGTCTCATAGACACAGATAACTGGTGCCACGGCCATGGCCTTACATTAAACACTAAACAATGCATAGCCATACCCTTCAGGAAGAACAAGGTTCCCACTACTTCCCATCTAGGTGGCAATCCTCTAAGCACAACGTAGGTTATCAGGGACCTGGGCACCCAGGTTGACAGTGACCTTTTGCTTGACACTCACATTGCCAGGGTAGTTTGGAAGGCCTTCTACATTGGCCACCTCATCATGCAGTGATTCACATCTAGATCAAGGGAGGTCATCGTTCCCCTGTACTCATCACACCAATGATTGCATACACTGCCCCATTCAGATTGGATGGGCCCACAAATTCCTCGACAGGAGGTGAAAGGGTCTCAAGCATATTTCTTATGCTGCCTGACTGAAGGAATTCCAGCTGTATTCAGTCACTTACTGACTGCTCAGAGGTGATCTGTGCCTGACATACAAGGCTATGTCCAACCCAGACTTTATGAACATGCTTCACCTCAAGACCTCTACATCCATCAGAACTACAAGGGCAGGAGACCTAAACCTCAACACAGATATTAATAGGATGTGCTGGAGGGACAGATTCATCACCCAGAGAGTCCATATGCTGTGGAACAACATCCTGGTACATGTGGGGCTGAGCACCTCACTGGCTTTGTTCAAGTGAGATCTTGACCAATGGATGGGAGATTGCAGGTATACCCCAGGGATAACCTCAGTATCACTGCTTGACAGAGGCACAGCAAAATAATGGGCATATCCATCAACTTGCAGGGGTGGCAGACGCCACAAAACTCTGGCCTAGGCTTATTAATGCCCTAGGGCAGATAGCCTAGTATGAACCTATGGACATAGGCCTGGGGCAGTTCCTGCTATTAGGACAGTGGTCTGCAGCAGGCTATATAGTAGTAGTCGGTTTTAGCCATTGTTTTTGACCATGGCTATTCCATGTTGCTTCTTGTTGTGGTACAAACATGGGTGTGTGGTTATCCATGCTATTTATTGCTAGACACCCTCATTTTGTATCTTGTTCCATGTTTTTGCACATGTACATCACTGTATGACGTGCAGCTGTTTCCACAGGGTCATATGCGTGGATATGGATGTTAGTTGGGGTCCTCAGGTGTGCATATTGTACATGATATTACATTACTTAACACATGGCATTCATGCCTCAGGTGGTGCTGCAGGGCCACCTCTGTCGGATACACATACTACACTCCCTGTACATTTGGAAGCAGGTTGTGTCATGTTAGGCATCCCTGTTACTGTATGAGTGAGTCAGAGCGGGTATCAGTCCCAGTGTTCCTACTGACCAAGCGTATGTGCTATGTGTTGCCTCTTTGCCAAGGCCAGGGCATACTGGGCACGCCTCCTTCTGCCTACTGGGACAAGGTCAGGTTGTTCCTCCTCCGAGTCACCCCCTGCCTGTGGTGGCCTTGGCAATGGTGGGGGGATGTTTGGCCCAGCCCTGTGCTGGTCCTGCTGCAGCTGTTTCCGCAGGATCATATTATGTAGCATAGCACATATCATGATCATTTGGGTACATGTAGTTGGTGTGTACTGCAAAGCTCCACCAGATGTGTCCAGACACCGGAACCGTGACTTGAGCAGCCCAAACACACGCTCTATGATATTACGTGTTTGTGCGTGTGCCTCATTATGGCATTCCTGTTCAGGTGTGTGTGCATTTCTGATGGGTGTCATCAGCCACGGCTCAAGTGCATAACCTGCATCCCCCACTAGGTGTCCGTGTGGGAAGTCCCCATTGGCAAATGATTGGTACAGCTGCGTCAGATGCCAGATGTGGGAATCGTGGTAGCTCCCAGGGCAGCCACCACACACATTCATTATTATGCCCTGGGCATCACACACGACCTGGCAGTTGATGGAGGGGTATCCCTTGCGGTTAATGTAGACTCTACCCCGCTCCCTGGCTGGTGCTTTGATGCGTATGTGCGTGCAGTCTATTGCACCCAGCACCTCAGGGTATCCCACTATTTGCTGGAAGAGACGATATTGCTGGCCACAACTTCACGGTCATTAGGGACATATATATGATCACTGACATGTGGTGACATGGCATCCAGGAACTGGTGCAGTACCCTGGAGGCTGATGCCTGTGATATCCCCATCATATCACCAGTTGGTCTCTGGAAGGTACCTGTTGCTAGTATTCTTAGGCCAACACATACCTTGGTTTCCACTGGGATGGGTTCCCCTCTGTTGGTTCTGTGTGTGAGGTGTGGCCTGCACAGCTCAACAATCTGCTGCAGAAGCTCTCTGTCCACTCTATAGCGCTCTACTATCTCCAGCTCATGTAACCCATGGTAGGTGACCCTGGGCCTGTATACTCTTCTCCTTCTCCTCACTCTGGGTTGTCTGTCAGCATCTGCATTGTCACCACCCTCAGCAATTCGCCTATGCCTGATTATAATAGCCATGGCAGCCCCTAGCATTTCTGCTCTGAGTTCAGCTTTATTTCAGTTTTCAATTCTGATAGCTTAGCTTCTGGCAGTATCTCTTGTGAGAAACAGCCTTCACTGCTCTTTGTTGTGTTTTAAGTGCTGGGCTGGGCTTCTAGTCTGCCTGTGTAATTGCCTGCTTGTAATTGTTTCCACCAATTAACTCCAGCAGTATTCCCTGGCAGTTTCCCTGTATTTTGGTTGTTTCCTGTTTCCTCTCTGTTTCCTGAGGGGGAGCAATGTGCACACCAGCTAAAACACGCTCACAGTCACTTAAACGCGCGCACACATCCCTACACCATGTTACACGTGCGCACACATCCTTACACGGTGTTAGCTAGGCTGATTCATGCTAAAACGCGCGCACACTGCCTTACACACGTGCACGCCCGCGCAAACCGTTGTAAACAGTTTGCAACACGCTCCCACATGTTGAACCTGCCTTACACGCGCGCACATGCGCCAAGATATATCAAGAAACATGGAGTGTAGGGATAGCGTATACCCTCAATTTCTTGACTTTCCTAGTGTTCTGTTGGGACACACCTCCCCCCCTGATGTCTGTCTGTCATCTGTTACCTTACATTGCCCTCCAATCTGGGACATTTCTTTCTATCCTTCCCTCCGTGATGTCACCTACCTCTTACTCTGTTCCTCCCCTTCTCTAACTCTTACACTACTCAGAAAGTGCTCATTACCTATGTGGCAGTGTGATTCAGTATTGTAACCCTCATTTACATAGGATTGCCTAGTAATGCTTAGTTACATATCTTACACGGAGCTTCCCTTGACAACCACTAAACGGAGGCCATATTGTTTTTAGTCTGCAAGTCCCTCCATTGACATTCCATGTAATACATAAATCCCACAATTGTGGGCTTATAAGCTTCGGTTTTCAGTTTTAGGTAGCGCACCCGTTTGCTGGTGCGCTGCAGTTAAACACAATAATCCCGTGAAAAAAAAAGTTAAATAACTTATTTTTGCAACACTTTTTCATGCCAATGGCCACATATTTGGCCATTGGCATGCTTAATGACACATATGCACCCTTTATTTGGAGCTGACATAGCTCCGTTTTTGATTTTGCAGAAATGTACTCAGTTGTCAGCTGAGTACATTTCTGCAGCTAACACGTCCGTTACACGGACTGGTTTCTGCTTCGTGGATCGCTCAAATACCTCATTTGCATATCTTGGAGCTGCAAATGAGGTATTGAGCATTTCCACGCCCAGTCCGTGTAAGAGACGTGTTAGCTGTCTCTTACACGGAGGTTTGGCCTGTACCTGAATCGGGAGGCTTACACGGAGGCTTACACTACTCTTGAACTCTGTGTAAGCCTTCCTGAATCTGGCCCAGTATCTTTAAGTTCTTTATTCTTACCACTATATCTGTCTCCATTATTTCTACTTTTATTTTTATTTTTCACTCTTCTTAAACTATATTTTAAATCGCTCTCAGAATAACCTCTATTTTTAAATTTATTATAACTTAATAAGTATTCTTTCTCCTTAATGTTTGGGTTACTGCATAGTCTCTTCACTCTATAAAATTCAGTACAGGGAATAGACTTTATAACATGTGGTGGGTGATGACTTGTCCCATACAACACTGAACCAGAACCCTGAAATTTTCTATGTAGTTGATATTCTATTACTGCATTATTATAACCTTTTAGGGTAATGTCTAAATACTGGACTGTATTGCCTATTTGTAGTCCATCAAATTTTATATTCATACTATTTTTCTGTATTTCTTCCAAAAACTGTTGAACATTTTCTTGACCACCTTTATATATAAACAGCAAATCATCAATATAACGGAAATATCTACAAACATGTTTATTATAAAATGGGTTAGTATATATATATTCCTTCTCAAATAAACCCATAAAAATATTTGCATAGCTGGGGGCAAAGGCAGCCCCCATTGCTGTGCCTTGTTTTTGCTTGTAAATATCTCCGTTAAATTCAAATATGTTATTGTTCAAACACATATATAACAGTTCTAATATGTACTTCATGACTAAAGTATCACCTATAAAATGTTTAATGGCAAACAATCCATCCTCATGTTTTATACTTGTATACAGACTAACTACGTCTATTACAACAAAATACATATTTTCTTCCCACACTGTATTTTTAATAAAATCAATGACAGCAAACACATCCTTAATATATGAAGGTAATCTATATACATATGGTACTAAATAAGTATGTAGAAAAATAGAGACATTGTGCAAGAAACTATTGGTGGCTGAAACTATGGGACGTCCAGGAGGAGGAAACTCCTTTTTATGTAATTTGGGTAAACAGTAAAAGCATGGCATTCTAGGATTATTTAGGTTAAATTTTTCTTTCACATCTTTATAAGATAAATATCGCAATCTATAACCCTTGTCTATAATGTATTCATATTTTCTTTGCGCATCTAAATACTCAGATACTTTGATCTTTTCATATACCTCATTTTTCTTCAAATGTGTGTAGCACATGTCCAAATACTGAACAACATTCAATACCACTAGTTTTCCCCCTTTATCTGAGGGCTTAAACACCATATTGTCATTTAATCCTAACTTGATCAAACTATTCCATTCTTCCTTCATTAAGTTATATTCTATTTGTCCTTTATTTTGCTTAAAATGATAAAAATCAGCCTCTATATTATGTATCAAGGATTTATATAAATATTTGATACCATCATTACGATGTGGAGGTATAAAAGTACTTTTAACTATTACTTTACTCATATCTAGTTCATTCCATTCCATACTATTTAATTCTGAATCACAAGAGTAAAATTCATCATCTGTATCAGTTATGTTTAAATCTGTAAATTCAGTTTCCATATTTTCAATATTTACGTTTTTATCGTTTTTGAAAAAATCCATAAGGTGTAATTTTCGTGTAAAATTGTAAACATCAGCTTTCAACATATGAATTCTGGGAAACACAGTCGGGATAAATTTTAACCCTTTATTTAATACATTCATGTCGTTCTGTGATAATTCTACACCTGATAAGTTAACTACATACTCACAGTTCGATTGATGTCCTGTTTCAGTGTTAAAATTAATACCATTTACCCCTTTTGTGATAACGCTGGTTCCCATACCCTCCACTTTGTGGTCCCTGTCCATTCCAACTCCGTTTCCGACTGGACCGGTTGTTTTCAAATAACTCTAGTCCCTTGCTGTTTCCAGGGTTGGGAAGTGCAGGAAAATCTTCATTATCCAAGTCGTCTTCAGTGTGCGATAAACCACTTTCACCTGAGACTTGCCCTTTTCTTCCTTCAACGCCATTCTTCTCCGCTCGTTCAAACTGCACACGCTTCCGGTTCATTTTAAGATTATTAGTCAATAGGAACGCCCTTTTGTTGTCGTAATCACGCAAGTCCCTGTGTAGTTTATTCTTTTTGCGCTCTATTAAATCAGATTCATATTCAAGTAAATGCTGATTAGTTTGCACTAAAAATTGTTGCAAATCATCATTTTTGATCTTATTACAAATTTCTACACATAAATTCTTAATTTCTTCTCTTAATTTCTGTTTTTTTAATATGTCTCTCTCTATTAATATACGGACCCAGTCTTTACTGCAACGGTAAGCCGCTTGTATCCATCTCTCATGAAACTGCTTGTCCTCAGCATTCATGAGATCAAAAGGGGTAGATGGACTTTTCACAGTACGTAAACCCCGAGGAGTGATGTCCAACTCCTCATACCACTATAAACTTTGTAGATTTAAAAAAACAGATGTTTCTTTATACAGCAGTTTCTCAATCTGTGAAAATAAATCCTGAATTTCAGGAGCAACTGCAGTATCCGATTTTTTGCCAATTCTTGCAAAAGGATTTTGCTGCCACAGTTTTCTGTCCTGCTGCCATTTATTGTACAGCGCTGATGCTCTTTCAGGGACAGAAATATCATCTCTAACCGTCACATTACCCACATCTGCGGAGCCTGCTGCTCCATTTGATGAAATCAGAAAACTGTCATGGATTTTTGTGTGTTATCCATAACTGTTTCTCTAAACATTCTAGGTAACGCAGCAAAGGAGTCACTAGCCATGAAAGATGCAAAAACCACCAAAAGAAAGGTTCAAAACTCTTGATATAATAATACCACAGAAGAAGGACTCCAATGCACGTCTGGATAAATATTTAATCCAACTCAGAAGTAAACGAAATACAAGTAATTTTCTCTAGCGCCTCGGCAAAACTTGCCTTTACAGAGTAAAACTTCAACAATGACTATTAACTAACCTTAAATACATTTAACAAGACACTCCCCTTACAACACTTAAACAATTAATGTTAATTAGTTCATCACTTTCCACTTGTATTGAAAAAAACAAGTTATATATATTTAAAAAAACACATATATTTAAAAAAAATATATACATGTTCTTTAAAAATAAACTTATAGCAAACTTTTCCATGAGCAATCATGATTCAGACCATTTGGACTTAATGTATTAAATTTTAATATAAGGCATAATTCCTTTCTCCTTAATATTTGTTTTATATGTTGTTCTTCTGTGGTATTATTAGATTTTCAATACTGGTTGTATAAACTTAGAAAGTTACTAGAATAACAGGATTTGTGTTAGCATGTATTTTCTGAGAGATGTGAAGTGTAAAACGTAAATGTATGTAATTATTTAGTGACTTCAGTCCTCAGTGATTTGCCAGGAAACCACACATTTTATGAGGAACAGACCAAATGTATGAAGCAAAAATCTTGACATTCAGCGAAAACCCAGACATTTGAGATGTATGCCCCCTGGTAAGTGTAATATTCTACTGAGATCCTAATGGCATTTAGTGTGAATGAGGAAGGAAAGCAGAGGTGTTACTCAGAGACAGGGGCAAAACTCGTGTGAAGAGTACAATTTAGTTGAATTTTTCAGTGTAATTTGTTCAAGTTTAAGTCTGTTAAAGTGCTGTAACCCAAACGTTACATAAATCCAGAACATAAAGGCACAAATTATAAAAAGAAAGTACATAAAATGGGTAAACTAATAAAACAACTTAAGATATATGTAGTGCGTACTTGTAATATAACTTATTTTATAAATTATAAATTACACTGTTTGTTCAGTCACGAGACCAATAATCTGGTGTTAGTGCCAAATTAACAACACTATTCTAAACTAATACATTAACACATAACTTTATTACATAACCTAGTTATCTATTTTGGGTGTAATAATACCCTCAAGTGTGGGTAACATTAGCCGTTACTGATGCAACTAGAGCCTTGGGAGCACTGCATTTTTGGAGTAAGGCCTTAGAGCACATTTAGACAGTCCAGTGTTGACTAAAACCTCTAACCTTGTTGGTAAATTAGTTCCTTGACATCTGTAACACATTTTCATTTAGATGAACACCCTGTAAACAGATGCTGCTGTATTCATTCAATTTTCCCACCTGATTTATCCTACTCAGTATTATAAATATAATGTAAACATGTTATTGTTTTGTTCTGGTGGCAAAAAGCATTTATATTTAGTGACAATAAGATTTTACTTTCTAATAATAACATTTATTCCATGCTATTGTCTCTACCACATGCTCTAGAAACACTTTTATTGTGTTAAAAATATAAATGCAAACATTTATGTCTCATGACTAGACACCTCTGGTTTTGGCCTATAGGAGGAAGAGAATGTAATATTAATGGGCCTGCAAAATCAAATAAAGTACATTTTCTATAGTGCTAGATGATTTATAGTGCTTACAGGTTTTAGTTCAGTCTCTTTCGTATTGTGCTAAATCAATCTTGTATATGATTGTACAGCTGCTAGTTTAGATAAATATGAAAAGTAAATACTGTACATACAGTACTCTTCTTAGTAAAGCAAATTTCCTTCTTGCAGTTAATATAACAGTAAGAAATTTTTCTGATATTTATTAGAAGCATTTAACAGTTTTAATGAGATTTTTTTTCCCCTATAGGCCGAAACTGATTGTTGTCAGTAATTTTTAACATTTTAGGAATAATAGGTCTTGTTGTTTGAGTTTATGGTGCTTTAACTCAGGCAGTATAATAGGCAATACTACTATAAATCTTCCTGTGATATTTTACAAATTTTCCCGAGATAATGCTGCTGGTACTGACCAGACAGAATGGTCTGTTGCCTGAATTAAGTCTGTCTGATCTTTAACCCCAGCAGTTTGACACTATATCAACATGAATGTTTTCCCAGATCTATTTTTTTTTAATTTAATGCATTGTTTCCTTTTGAATCATTTACATTTTAGTGTTTAGTTATTTCTGTTCATATTGTAGAACTTCAAAGCATGATTACCTCAGTTACATTTATAGCCAATTATCTAAACTGTTCATTTCATTTTTTTCTTCATGAACTTGAGTTATACCATGAAACGGTGTTTTCAGACCTGCAAGTTGTCCATTTATACAATCAAAGTTTCTTTCTGTGTCCATAATGGATCCCATCTCCCCTTTTCCTTAACTCTGTGTCTGTATTAAAGGGAAATATGGCTGAACTTTTATGTGTAGGGTATTATTTTGTATGGCTCAGAAAATACCTCTTTCTTTCTTTCAATATGTGGTTTTGGATTGTCTGTTTCTAGCTTCTGCCCCTTAGTAGCAACAACTTTACAAAATGTTAATCACCATGTCCACATACTCAACTTATGCTAATATTTATCAAGCTGTGGCTGCTGACAGTCTATAATGGCTTTCTAGCTTATTGTGCAAAGGGTTAGGTTAGCCTAAATACTAACTTTTCTTAACTCCAGTTGAAGTAATGTTTTTAAGAATAACATGACAACTGCAGTCCTGCTATTTTAAGAAACCATTATGTTTATCTAAAATCTCATTAATTTCTTATTTATATAACTGTAAGCAGAGCTTGAACACTTTTTCTTATTACACAAGTGTCATGAGTTCACATTTGGTTGACCTACAGCAGTCAGTTAAGAGCTCAGCCATAATGAGGTGTTGAAACTGGACTGCTGACTACCACAAATTAAAGCTGTAACCATCAGAGACCACAGTATAATTTACTAAATTTTATTTATTCTTTGTTGACTGGGTTAGTCCCACAGTGCTAATGGCCACGTTTGAGGAAGACCTGAGATGGTATTTATACTGTTAGGGGAAATTTGGCCAGGGCACCATGGAACTTCCCGTACTCCTCATTGTTGCAAGTGGAACCCATTTTGGGGGAGCAATTCCTGTTTCCATTCCAGCTGCAGAAGCAACACAGAGAAACAAGGAGACAGATGGAGAGAGCAGGAGATGATGAAGTGGTAAAAGAAATCAAGGAAAAAGCAAAATTGGAGACCAGAGAATGTGTGTAGGATTCTGAGGAAATGTTTCAAAGAAATCTGTTTGGTGGAGATAGGGCAGCAAATGATGGATGTGTAGTTTCAACCCTCCATTCGGGAGGGTTGCGGGATGATTTACTTAAAGAATGATGATGCAGAGAGAGCAAGTAAATGATGATGTTCCCTGGGGACATTATGTAGAAAATGCAAAAGGAGGATGCAGAGACAATCATGAAGAATAGTGGTGAGATGGAAAAGAAAACATATGAAGAAAAAGTAAAAAAGGCAAAAGTGGAGTAGCAGAAAAGAAGACAGGAAAATGAAAAACTGAAGTAAGTGGTGAAGATTCAAAGTAAAGAAGAAAAAGAAATAGGCAAGTATGAAGTTTACGACAATTTAATAGCTCATTTGAGTATAAAAGCAGATGAGGTAAGAGCATTTATTTTTATTAACAAAGAGACATTGTGTGACATTATATTTAATATTGTTTTTTTCAATGTGTAATTTTCTTGGAGAATATGAAAAAATAAAAGACTGTAACCCATGGGATCTTCCTGTGATAGACGAATTTAACAAATAAATAAATAAATAAAAAGAAAATAAATATAATTTTGAACAAAGGTAGAAAGAGTGACTTTGAAAGGACATTTGAAAACTTTATGTAAAGAAGTACTGGACATTGCAAATGTTTATGACAAAAGGGGTTTACGGACTCGTGACTGGGATTGTAATATTATGTTAAAAGTGGAAAGAGAAAAATATATATACATATACCAAGTATGATAAAAGTGGAGGGGGATGAGGGGTGTTGTAAAATACTGGGGACAGCCCAAAACATTTTTGGTGGAAAAGAAACACAGTTGATAAGTAACACAATGCAAAAAAATGTTAATAGAAATGTTATAAATATAAGGAAATTGGACATTTATGGACGGATTGCAAAAATATAAAGAGTAAGTTAAAAGAAAAAGAAAGAGAAGAAAATGAACAAAGAGAAGAAAGTTTACAAGTAGTAGAAATACCGGAAAAATTAAATGAGAAAAAATAATAAAGAGGACATAGAAGAATGTTCTAAAATAAGTGACGAAGAAGACATAAATTGGGAGGAAGTAAATGAAAATAAAAATTGTATTGGTAAAAAGATAAAAGACTGAAAAAGGCAATTTAAAGGGATAAGTACAAACAAAGAATGTGTACAGCTAATGATTGGGGGACGGTATAATGGTTAAGATGTTTTATTCACAAACACAAGGTACAATGTTTGCTTCTCACCGTTGGGAAGGAAATTGGCTAGGTTTAAAATGGCCTATTAAAAAAGCTAACCTATTAATTAGCTATGAACTTATTAAACTATGAATCTAAGAAAAAGATAAAATGAAAATTTTAAAGTGCTTTCTGTGAACACAAATAGCATTATGAATATAGTAGGAAGAATATGGATTTTGGAGTGGTGGAATACATGTGCTGTAGATGTAATTATAATAAAGACACCATATTTTATCAAACAAGGAAAGTTTACAAACAAGAAAACTATGGGGAGGAAGGATACTTTGGAATTTGGGAAATGACATGTTCTTGAATAGATGTGTTGTGTAGAAATACAGTTTAGATACTGGATGCGACTATAGCAAAAATGGGAAGATTAGCCATTGTACACTTAAATGGAAAGAAGAAATGATATAAGAAAGATGTTAAAAGTTATAAGATGTGTTAAGTTAAAACTTTGGAACAAAAATTAATGGACTTACAAAAGGGGTATGTTTAGAACTAAAATAGATTATGTTATAGCATCAGAAGATTTAGTTATAGGAGAAGGGAGTGTAGTTGAAACAGGATTCTCTGATCATCTTGCAATATGGCTAGAGATAAAGGAAACAAGGAATATATAGAAACAGACAAAGGAATAAAAAGGATAAATGAAAAAACATGGAACGAGGAAGGAAAGCGATAAGCAATACATGTTATGGAAAGATCATCCCTGGATTCATTAATGCCTACACTAAGTATACATTTAGTGTACACCATTCTGAGTGAACAGACAACACAAACATAACTCAGACCTTTTTCGTCCTAATTTTAGTTTTCCTAATGATTTTCTTGCAGCTTTAAATACTGATGGGGATTCACAAAAGTTACCACAAAGTGTAGATTACTTGTACTCTTAGTGTAATCTTTCTGAATGACTAGAAAGTGCAAAAATGTGGTAAGGATGTTCTTGAATACAGATTGTTTACACTTAGTGTACTCTCAGTGTAGGTATTATTGAAATGAGAACATTTTATAAAAAGTAGTCTGAATGGTGGATGATATTTAAGGAAAATATAAAAAACTATTTTTACAGTGGCAATATGATGTGAGAAAAGTAGAGAAAGAAAAATATAAAAGAACACATAATGATGTATTGGAAGATATAGAACATAATGATAGAAAGTACCATGACAAAGAAAAAGAATTATATGAAAGAAATCAGGACAAATGCAAGAATTGTTTTATAACCAAATATATATTTTATAAGGAAAAAGAGAAGTACTGAGTTTCTTAAACAGATTAGTAAATGAAGATGGCAATGTATTGAGAGAAATAAAAATGTAAAAGGAAAAATAGAAAGAACTCAGGAAAAGATTATGAATTGCAAGGTACAATATGTACAAGAAATGCTTAAAGAAAAAAGAAGATAGTAAAAAATCATGATCCTGGGAATTCAATAAACTCCATGTAGACTTAGTGCAAAGCCTACACAGAGTTTATGTGTTTGCATGATAAGCAGCAGTGCTAATTGCATATGCATGCTGCACATCATAATTATACCAATGCAAGTGAGATTTCATGTCCGTCGACAGTGTTGCCAGCCAAGAAACTGTGTAAAGCAGCATGAGCACATTCAGACATGCAGATATGCATACCTACAGGAAAACTAGTTCTGTGGGATTGTGCAGACAGCCACAATGATTACCAGGGTTTAATTTAAGGCAAAGTATGCAGTGCTAACACATAACAGGAAAGTGTACTCAGTGCAAAGCACAGTACAAACAAGTTTTTGCCTTACTGAAATAAAGGTTTGGTGATGATCGTCAAGGGTACATAGACTGCATTATAAAGACAGTAGCCTGGGGAAGTGTGTGCATTAAAAAGGGACAGAGACAGGAATGGTAGGAATGAAGAATGGGTAAGAGGACAAGTGGAACATGGTAATGTGCACCAGATAACGGCATGTCAGTGTACATACACCCCAAAACAAGACAGTTGTACCATGAACAGTAGTCACTTATGTACATAATACAGTATGTACTGCTGATTACACCCCCTGTGTGGGTATATTCATATCCTCACAGTTAGTTGTATATTGTGTGACTCAGACAAGGTCACATATCATGGAGATGACTAGTCGTGATATAAGCAACCTGACATGATCACTGGAGAGGACAATAACAAGCATAGTATATACAACAGAGTATGTGCATGTTGTGAAAATGTGCCAAAAGAGTTGATTAAATATGAATACAATGTCAGGATAGGTCTCAACAAACTGGGACACATAGCAACATGCTCATGGACAACAGTATACAGAAGCATGCACAGTCATGGACAATACCCGAATAATACCACCATTAATCTGTATCAATTACATAAAATACATGATTGTGACTTATTTACACATTCTACATGAACACACTTGTACCACTGTAATAATTTGTCAGTAATCTATAATGGGAATCAAGCCCACCTTCCTAAAAAAATGACCACTTTTTGGGAGGTGTTAAGAGGGACAGTGTTACACCTATTGATTAAATTAGGAGCATTCCTGGCTAGTTGAGAGGTTTGCATGACACGTATATGCCCCAATCCACACTTGCATGAATGTAACCCATGCCATGAAGTTGTCCATGAGTTATGTATTTACTGGGACCATCACAGCAAGACATATCACACATGCATCTTGTAGAACACCTTGAAGAGAAGTCTGCACTGTCAACTCCTAATGGTTATGCATCACAAAGAATAATATGTATGAACAAAAAAAAAATGAATGGAAGCACACTTTGGCAAAGGTGATACACTTGAGTAAATCATACCTGGAAGAAAAGTTGTGAGCTACATGTAAAAGGGTGCAGTGTGCTCAATTATTGGTTTGGCAAGGGCTGAGAACAATGGGACTATAATGTCCTTTGGGTCTACTTTATGCGCTCGAAACTCGAATAACCCAAATCCAAATAGCGCAACACATAAAGAGCGAACCACGAATATGTTGAATGTACTAAAGCATGAAATTTAAAACCTCAAACCGTCATAGTCAGCCAACCCACCAGCCGCAACACACTACTTACCCAAACACAATAAAAAAAACACATACATACACTAACCAAAACCCTACTTCTAACCCTAAATTAAAGCACCAAAACCCTACTGCTAACCGTACACTAAACCCCACATACGCAACTATCTATGCACTATCCTTAACCCCTCCCTAACCCTAAGATCCGTAACTACCGCACACTTCCCCTATGGAGCTATACCCAAACAAACTAAATATTCCACACACATACACTTAACAAAACCCTACACTAAACCTTACATACATTACCTACACAAAACCTTACATACACTACCTATGCACTTACTTTAACCCCTCCCTAAACCTAAGGTCCGTAACTATTGCACACTTACCTTACGGAGCTGTGCCACAGATGAGCCAACTATGCGAATTCGATATTTCCACTTTCGCGGCTTCGTTCATTTGACGTATTCGCGGTTTGCTCTTTATGTGTCTCGCTATTTGGATTTGAGTTTTTCAGCTTTCGAGCGCATAAAGTAGACCCATGTAATTTGACATGGATTGCTTGCCCATACTCAGGATGTGTACTACATACAAGGGATTTGTCACCACTCTGGTCACATGCTGGTGGATGTTCCACTTACTATCTACCTGAGTACTCAGATCATGTAATAGTTGGCCTGCTCATAGGGATGTGCTGTCTATATTTAATTTGCTTGTTTATTTGCTTTCAAAAAGATATAATCATGCTTTTTGTTCATTTAGTGTGTCTCAATGGCTCTGGTAACAATAACTTTTGTGTATTAATACTTTCTGCAGTATACCAATGGCATTCTTGGATTCAATGACTGTCTGAAATTTGCGGTCATCCACAAAGCTGGTTAGATAAATGATACCCAAGTATATCTTGAATTCTGAGACTTAAATACTGAACAGGAAAATGCCTAGTACAGAACTCTGTGGTACAGACCTGGTCACTGAACTCTACCTAGAGGTGACGTCATGCACTTCAACATTATGTGTCCTGTGTTTGATCAATTTGTCTAACCACTTAGTGATGTGGGTGTTTATGCCCACTTGAGACAGTTTCTCTGTAATATCTGAGTGTGGATTTTTGTCAAATGCCTTGATCAGGTCAAGTTATGCAGGATGACACTCATGGCCCTGATGAACTTTTTGAAGATATCAACCAGATTTCACAGATATAATGTAGCCTTCCCAAATCAAAAATGTGTTTGACACACAGTCAGGCGATTACCTGTGTCCTTTTTGATAAGGTCCATGATGAGTCATTGCTCTGCCTCACAGATGAGGGAAGTCAAGATTATGGGTGTATATGCAGCAGGTGATGGTCCCCCTTGTTCAGCCGGATGGCTGTTGCTGTACACCCTTCTGCAAGAACATAGTCTGGCTGGAGGCTGTGTTTAAGAAGGGATCCATTTGTGCCTGCTAGATCATGTTTTAAGTCATGATATATGCAACCTGAAATGTTGTCAGGGCCCACTGATTCTATATCATTAGCCTTAGAGAATTCACAGATGAACTGCTCTCCAAAGAAAATAAACTGAGTAATGTTTGCATGTATACGTTGGCTGATGGCCAGAGGGAACAGGGTGGTGAAGTGTGACACAAATAGTCAGTAGATTGTCTATTGTCTCTGATTGAATATGGCTGGTAGCATCCACAAACAACTCAGTGTTTATTTGTGTATTACCCTTAATATTTCATACTTATTTAAATAAATGCTTTGTGACAACACCTTCAAATACAACCTTGGTTATGCATCACATGCCACACAATGGTACTGTTTACACATTCATACAATAATCTACACTTATCACTCACCAATGGCTCTCTTATTCAATATGCAGATGATTTGACTACTATCTGCTCTGTTGAATCCATACCTAAACTCCAACATATAACTCAACTTGCATTCCCCTCCATTGAAAAGTGTCTCACCAAAAATCAATTACTACTCAAACCTAACAAAACCAAGCTAATAGTTTTTACCCTCAAGAAAAATAGCCCCCTAAACAAAGACCAATTTATTATACTCTCCTACAACAAAACACCTATGGAACTAGTCTCCCACATAAAATTATTAGGGGTTATAATTGATGAACACCTAAAATTTGATCTACATGTACAACGCAATATTAAAAATCCCACCAAAGACTGGGCTTGCTGTATAGGCACAAACTCTACCTTAGTCCTACCAGTAAAACCCCCTTGCTGTCACTTACCTATTGTCTTATCTAACCTATGGAGCTCCACTACTCACAAACCTACTCTCTACACTAAAATCAAAACTGGAAATTTGCTACAACAAAATCGCTAGATTTGCTACTAACGCATCTTACTCTATCTGGCACTGTACGGCACTTCACTCTCTTAACTGGCTCAAACTCCTTCATTATCTCTCCTATATACAATTAACTACAGAATACAAAATAATATACAAGCCCTCAGAATGTCCTGCTGTCTCCTCACTATTCAGCAACTACCTACTAAAAAGATCACTTAGATCTGAAAATCAACATCTACTGCAAATTTGCAAACCAGACCTACCAGCAGGCCAACTGCTCTACTCTTTTTCCATAGCCAGGATCTGGAACTCTCTTCCCTAACAGTTAAAGCCAACCAAAACCTTGCACATTTTAAAACTTCCTTACACAACTACCTCTCATCCACCTGGAGCTGTAATTGCTCATCACCTCCCTCCTTTAAGTCCTGACCTCTTCCAATTCCACGCCCTTAACGTACCTGTTCTACTTCCATAGATCCTATCTCACCCTTTACTACTACTCTATTACTTCCATGTTTAACAGGTTCCTTATGACCTTATGCCTCAACCCTATCATACACTGAATTTTAACTCTTATATATTGTTTGGAGGGACAATCTCCCTATTATCTTTAACTCTACTTCCAAGCAATTGCCAGTACATGACACTAAATATATCATGTGAATTTCCTAAATTGTTTATTGTTCAACTGTGTATGTTATATATATATATATATATATATATATATATATATATATATATATATATGTATATAAACACAATCATATGTAACTTAAACCTCTGAAAGTTAACCTGCCTGTATTATGTTATTTTAATTGTTTATGTTTGTTACATGTACTTGGAGCTTTTCTCCCTAAGTCTCCACTGAAAGTGGGCTCTTATGGCCCAGTGGACTTTCCCAGTAATCAAATGCCAACAAATAAATAAACAAATCAACTCTATTAATGTCAAGTAATTACATCAATTGCACAACATATGCCTATAAGTTTTTCATTGGAAGGCTGTCTCAATGGCCTGATAATATCTATGGACACATTACAAATAACATGGATGTGGCTCATGCAGTACAGTTACTGACACAAATACTGATAGCCACACAATGGTGCTGGTGACCACCTCAGTATTCCTTGGGAATAGCAACACAATTTTGCATACAATGAATTCCACAAGGTGGCAATTGAATCAAAACACATGTTATTTTTTGTGTATATCACAGCATTACAACATGTGGATGAAACAAGACTTATGTGCCCATGTAATCAGTATAAATGTATACTGATGTATGTCACAGAGCATTTAATGATGGTCAGTATACATATGCACACATGTGCCATACTCCAGGTGTCACTGTGATGGTTAAATGAGAACTGTGTCGAATGCTGATCTGCTCCACTACAAAAACACATGCCTTACTAAGCCAACAATATACATAGTATCATCCCATGTTAACAGTTCACAGGAGCCATATTACTACAGCTGTTATGGACAGAACATGTAATCAAACAACAGCAGTGGCCATTAATACATTACCTCACATCACAGATTGTAATACCCTCTTGTACGCCTACTGTACAGCCACACCTCGGCATAGCACGTCGATGACACCAATATTGACATGTGAAAAGTTCATAGTACATTACTAAACTAATGGCCAACATCACATAAAATCCTATCCATTATTATAACATTTAAACCAAACTCCTTATATCCATATGATAGAATATAGTAAATGTATGTGGGTATGTGTTTAGTTGATTGCATTACATACTCCCTCCATACATATATGACGTGCACCTCCCCATGACATAATTAACAATCACACATCCAGTGGTCTGGAGATAGCTTGCAGAGGCTCATGGAAGGTCTCTGCTTCATGATGTGTATATACATCTTTAAGTTGAGGACATCCATTCTTCTGCAGGAAGGATGTCATAGCCAGAGGTAAAAATGGGATACTGGATGCATGGAGCTATGGTAAAGGTTTTCCTGGATATTAGTGAAATGAAAAACAATTCAAAAGATCATACAATCAATGAAATGTACCAGCAACCACAAACCTAGCAGTAGACTGGCTCTGATATGCTCATTACACTTGTGTAGGTATAGTGGCTGAATTACGTACAATGTAACACTAGCACCACCACATATGTCTGACTTTAACACTGTCAAATTGCACTTTATAGAGTATGATAGCATCACTGTATGCTGAGATGAACATTTTGGGAGGAGTGTATGACATGCATGTGGAATGATAACTCAGGGTAAAGTTGTCTCAAAAATATTATATTAATATACACACTCAGATTGGCTGCTGCCAGATTAGAACCCCTAAATATCTACTTACAGAAGCTGTAAAATGCATTACTCAATATTATTGCCACAACACAAGTTTGACTTGAATGCTGTCAGACTGCACTTTATAGAGGGTGACATCATCAGTGTATGTTACAAGAAGATGTTTGTATGAGTGGCTGACATAGCTGTGGGCTCACATGCCATTCTAAAAATTGTCACCATATTGTTTGCTGAATGAACACATGCACACACCAGTTGACTGCAGTGAGACTAGACCCCCTACTTAACTACATAACATAGTTCTTAATGCAAACACCACAGCACAAGTCTGTTTGTTATAGTGTCAGACAACACTTTATAGCTGATGAAATTAGCAATGTGTGGAGAAGAAGATGCTAGTCATAGTGTCTCACATGCTGTTCTAAAATGGCTGCTAGAATGTGAGCTAACTGAACACAAACACACCCCAATACCAGTTGATGGTGGTGTGACTAGAACACCTATCTAACTATTGGTTCATAAGTTCATAGGTAGGTACTAGGCTATCAACCCAAGGGCCTACATAAGCCTAGCCAACAAGGTTCCCTGGCTTACGCCACCCAAGAAAGTTATTTTCCTGTGCCACTGTCGAGCAGAGAGACAGAAGTGATCCCCGGGGTGTATTTCCTATTTCCCATCCACTCATGAAGATTTTTCTTGAAGAGTGCTAATGAAGAACTTTGATTGACATAGATGGGTAGCCTGTTCCAGAGTATGGGAAGTCACTGGGACAGGAATCTATCCCTCCAGCATGTTCTGTTTATTGTGGTGACAATGTTTAAGTCCCTAGAGCGTGTAGCTTGGAGGGATTGGGATTTATTTAGGTGTAGCATGTCCAACAGATCTGGGTTTGACATAGCTTTATATGTTAGGCAGAGATCACATTGGAGCAGGCAATATGCTACAGAGTAAAGCTAGAGTTTTTTGAGGCGGTCAGTGTAGGGCATTTGTTTAAGGCCAGTAGTCCTCTTTGTGAGGTACTTCTGTGGCCTTTCCAGATGCTGCAGATGTCTTGTGAGGTACATTCCAAAAGGGGCATTGTACTTTATAATGGGTATAATGATTGTCGAGTAGAGGGGAACAATGACCTCTTTTTTCCTGAATGAGAACCCTTTTATGATGAGGTGTGCCATGTAGAAGGACTTCCTGACTATTGGGGTGATGTGACTATCAAAGGAGAGACTACTGTCCACCTGGGTCCCAAGGTCTCTTGTCACACATTCAGTGTTAAGTAGATTGCTGCCTATATGGTAGTTCATGGGTGCAGAGTTTTTACAAAAGAGGATGACACTGCACTTTTTGGCATTGAGCTTGAGGCCAGGGCACTGACACCAGGCATCTGTCTCAGCGAGGCCCTTCTGTAGGATGTCCACATCATTTGAGGACTTGACTATGGCTCCTAGTTTGCAGTCTTCTGTGAACTTCATTAGCCAGAGACCTTCTGTGTTAGCTTGTATTTCAGAGAAGTAGATACCAAACAGGAGAGGTCCCAGGACGGAACCCTGTGGTACTCCACTTGTCACTGCTTTGAGGTCAGATATGAAGTCTGCAACTTTTACAGTGTGGGTTCTGTTAGTGAGCCATTTGGCAACCCATCTTGTGACATAGGGATTTATACCTAGTTTAGTGAGTTTAGCTATAATTCCAGAATGGGGGATGGTGTCAAAAGCCTTGGCGAGGTCAAGATAGGCTGTGTGAACCACCTTACCCTCATCTACTGCTTTGGTGACTGCCTTAAAGAAGTCAATCAGGTTCAGGAGGCATGATTTGCCTTTCACAAACCTGAACTTGGTGGGATCCAGAGTTTGGAGGTTACCAATGTCTTTGTTTATGAGTTCCATGATGATACGTTCCATGGCCTTGCAGACTAGGCTCATCAGGCTAATAGGTCAATAGTTCCCGGGATCAGTGGTGGCTCCCCCTTTGTGGAGTGGGATAACTGTTGCTGTGCGCCATTCAGTGGGTACAAAGCCTGATGTGGAGCTATTATTGAACATGGTGCTTAAGTGGGGAGCCAGTTCGTTCTGAAGTTAGTGTAAAATGCAGCCTGGGATGTAGTCCGGTCCCATGGATGCTGTGTTTTTGGCTTTAGAGAGTGCAGCTTTTACCTGTGTAGTTGTGATTACAGGGGCTCTGCATTCTTCCTGTATAGATATGGGCCCTTTAGGGGGTGAGGGGGGTAAAGTTAGCACTGAACCTATCTGCCAGGATGTTGGCAATATCAGTTGGTTCTGTAATTTTTGTGTCTTTGTGGTGTAACTCAGAGCAGATCTGGGTGTTGCCATTGAGATTCTTGACATAGCTATAGAATGCTTTGTGGTTGTCCTTAAAATTAGTGGCAATTTTGTTTTCTACACTCATGAGATTTTACTCGTTTTTACAACAGTTTCTTCCTTCTGTTGTACAGTTTGTTTAATGCAGGGGGACCACCGAATTGGCTTCCGTTTTTTGGAGGATAGCTTCTTGGCTCTGTTTGGGATACCACGATCCATTCACTCGTGTATGTGCTTATAGAGCGCATCTGTGTAGGATTCAGCAGTTGTAACTGTATTATCCATCTGCATGGGTGTCATGAAGTTCACCACTTCTGTCTTAAGAAGCATGAAGTTGGCTTTGGAGAAATTTTTTACCGTGGTTTCCTTAATGGGGTGGGGGCGGGATGTGGATATCAAGGGTGATTAGCATATGGTCGGATTGGACCAACGAGGAATTGACTTCAGGTGTTGAACACCGGTCACTCATGTTGGTAATGACTAGGTCTAGGATATTGTTGCCTCTGGTGGGGATGTGGATATGTTGATCCAGGGCATTGGAGTTTATGAATTCCAGAAAGCATTGAGCTAAGGAGTTGGTACACGAGTAGTTTTCCCAGGTAATGGTGGGGTAGTTGAAGTTGCCCATTATAAGGGTGTTTGGGTGAACCCTAATATTTTCCAGTACATCAAGAAAAGAGGAGTGGGAATACTGGGGCATGGTGGGGGATCTGTATCAAGCTACAATCTGGATTGCAGTTTTGCCCAGAGTTAGTTGCACTTGGATAACCTCAGATGCATTATGTTGAGCAACTAGTCTGGAGGTGTGGATATCCTTAACGAATATGGACACACCTCCGCCTTTGGTGTTTCAGTCCAGGTTACATGGCTGAAAAGTGTGGTGTGAGTTATAGCCTGGTAGTGCAGTGGTGCTCTCTGGAGCCTTGAACCAGGTCTCAGTCACTGCACAGATATCGATGTTCTCCATTTTAAGGAGTGCCTTGAGTGAATGCATTTTGAGATTTAGACTTCTAGCATTGAGTAGCATTACCCTTAGTTTTCGCTTGCCTGTTCCTGGTACGGTGGTGAATTTGTTATTTGAACTTTGCCTAAAAAAGGCACTATAGGGGCAGCAAGAGCCTTAGCCAGTATCTGGAATCCCAGGGGTGACAGGTGCAGGCCATCTGTGGCAAAGCATCGTGGTCTTTCAACCATGTCATCCCAAGCAGACAGATACTGGATCCCTTTAGAATGACACCAGAAGCTTAGCCAATTGTTGAAGTCAATCATTTTTTCCTTGTACTGCGGTATCATTCAGGGTGATGGCAGAATGCTACTCAGGGCTGGGGTCATACCTGCCTGGGCTACAAGATCGGAGAGCTCTTCCATGTCTCTTTTCATGTAATCCAGGGAGGTATGTCTCAGGTCATTCACACCAACATGGAAAATGACAAAGTCATATTTGTACTTGTTGTGGAGTGACCTGAGTGCATGGGTTATGTGGCGGATCCCGGCACCCGACAGGCAGCTGACAGTAACCTTCTCCTTATTTAGCCTGGTGAGTGGGACATCAGTGTGCCTGACTATAGAGTCACCTGTGATTAGTGTGTTGGGCACGTTGTTTTGCCTTATTGGCTGTGGTTGGGTGGCACACTGAGTCTGTGGACTATGTGTCATTTGGGTTGTGTTGGGGGATGGAGGTTACTTGCATTTCTGTTTTGGAGGTCTCTGTTGCTTAGACAGATTATTATTGAGATCCTCCGTGAATGTTTTTGTGTTACTATGTGTGGATTTTGGTGGTGTAGATTTTATGAGACTATGTGATGAGTGTGGTGTGGTGCAAATGTTTACCTTCTCCTTATGACTGTCAAGTTCAGTCTTGGTTGGTGAGAGCTTTACCTCCAGTTTGGCTAGATAAGTGCATCTCTCACAGGTTGTAGTGTTGGATTGTAGGAGGAGAGGGTTATCTGTGTACATGAGGCAATTTCTACATTGCCTTAAGATGCCCAGATTCATCAGATAGACAGGAGAGAACACTGAGAGCTGACCCTTGGACATGCCTGAATAAAAAACTATTTTCCTCTAGATAAGTGAGAAAAGTGAGTACAAGAGCTGTTTTTCTCTAAGCAAGTGAGAAAAGTAAGTTCAAAAACTGTTTTCCTCTAGGTAATAAGGAAGATTGAGTGCTATAGTAATTAGTAGCTTATTTAGTGCTTATAAGTTCTGAACAAGTTCTGAGCATGAATAAGCAAATTTAAGTGCTAAAACTAAGAATCTGTATCTGCACTAGACGAGTTACAGGACAGAAACAAGTGCAAATGCAGGCTTTCAAATCAGAAAGTTGAGAGAGATGGAAGAGATTGCCCAAATGGCCAATAACTACAATTTCTGGGCCAGAACCACTACCCATGTGGTAGATAGGTTAGCTAGTGCTTACCACTCCCACTGATAAGCTAGAAGGCTTCCCTCCAACACAGAAAGGCTTGGGGGGCTCAGACGCTTACATACACTCCTGGATACAGCAAATCTGTATCTGGAACACTAGTTACAGGAAAGGTAGGAAACAGGCTTACAGTTTTTTTGTACAGAAAAGTAGCAAAACAGTAGAAAAAATAATTCACATGCAGTTCAAGCTAGCAATATTAGACCAAACACAGTTTAAAAAATGCAATTAAATTAAAAAAGACTAAAAGCAAGTGCAGAAAGAGTTTATTAGGTAGAATGTGGTAAAGAGATGGGACTGGGGGAGTGTCCCAGATCAAATCTACAGTGGGGCGGGCAACTGCAAAAGCCACCAAATTTAAACTACAAACCAAAAATAGGGAGGGTGGGAGGGGCAAAATAGTTTCAACAGAGATCTAAGCAACTACTAACAGTACAAACTCTAAAACTAAATAAATATACTCAGTTCTGTATATTTGCAGATCAGTCTCTCAGAACAGGGAGACAACAGTTTCAATAGAGATCTAAGCAACAATTAAAAACTCTATAACCAAAAAAATATACTCAGCTCTGTATATTTGCAGATAGTCTGGAAGGCAGTCTCTCAGAGCACAGGTTCCAGCAATTAAATGCAGATTGTTACTAACAGGTCAAATTTTATGCAAGTGATCCTTGAGTTAGATAACACACAAGCTGTAAAAAACAGTTATACCAACTGAAGACATGGCAGAAAATAGGGGTGGGGTGGGGAAAACAGTTTCAACAGAGATCTATGCAACAACTAACAGTACCAACTCTAAAACCAAAAAATATACTCAGCTCTGTATATTTGCAGACCAGTCTCTCAGAACAGGGAGTCAACAGTTTCAACAGAGATCTAAGCAACAATTAACAAACTCTATAACCAAAAATTATATACTCAGCTCTGTATATTTGCAGATAGTCTGGAAGGCAGTCTCTCAGAACACAATGTACAGGACACAGTACTTAGTGCAATTTCCACAGCACACGTCTGGCCTTCATACTGACAGATATCAGTTTATAGGTGATGACATAAGCAGTGTATGTTTGTGAGAAGATGTTTCGAGGCCTTTATGAAATGGCTGTGTAGGCATGTAATAGTGTCAAAAATTGTTCTTCTTGTGACTTGATTGAAGACAGCAGGATACAGATTCATAATCTTCTGACTACACAAACACACATCAGTTAACTGCAGTGAGATTAAAACCCTTAATTAACTAGTTATACAAGCTGGAGAACACAGTATTTACTGCAAGCACCACATCACAACTCTTATTTTGACTCTGCTGCTGGACAGTTTAGAGTGGATGATATCATCATTGTATGTTTGAGAAAAGATGGTGGGGTGCCTGCATAAACTGGTTGTGTAGGAATGTACAACTGTCAAAAAAGTTTATCCTGTATGCAAACTGGATTGCTGATAAGAGAATACACACTCATGCTCTTCTGACCACACACACACACACACACACACACACACACACACACACACACACACACACACACACACACACACACACACACACTTGACTATGGTGAAATTGGAATGCCTACCTAGCTAGTTACACAAGCTAAATAAGTCAGTATTTAATGCAAGTTCCACAGTACAAGTCTAACTTTTACACTATATTTAGGTAATTTAGAGTGGATGACATCATCATTGTATGTTTGGGAGAAGATGTTGGTAGGCTTGTATTAACTAGCTGCGTAGGTATGTAAGGCTGTCAAAAACCTTATCCCTGTATGGGACTGGATAGCTGACAGTAGAATACGCATTCATATTCTTCTGACTACAGATACACACAAGTGGACTGCAGTGAGATTAGAACCCCTACCTAACTAGTCACACAAGGGGGAGAATTTAGGGATTAATGCAAGTGCCACAGCACAAATTGTACTTTTAGGTTGCTGCTGGGCAATTTAGAATGGATGACATCATCATTGTATGTTTGAGAGAAGATACTGGGAGGCTTTTATGAGCTGGCTATGTAGGCATGTACAGCTGTCAAAATATCTGTTCTCCATGTGACTGAATTGCTGAAAGTAGGATATAGAGTCATGTCCTTCTGACTATGCATACATACTTATACATACATAGAGATATACCCATAATGTGTCTGTTGTTTTAAGTTAACCCACATGTAAGTATTTTATTCACATCCACAGAATATACTAGCTAATAATTACACCATCCCTGAAGTATGTTTTTGCTTTGTCATACTGTTTTTCATAGATGATGCCATCATGATTATATGATGTGGGTAACATATCCTGTTATGAGAGTGGTATGCAAAGTGTAGAATTTGCATTTTCTGCTGTGTTTTCAACATGCATGTATACTTTCAAAGATGGGTTCTCAAACTAGATGCAAAAAGGTGTTAGGAATGAATGTTTCAGAGGTGAGACATATGCACCTGTTTCTCAATATGTTGTGTACATTACAATCTTACATTTACACACAGACACACACATGCTCTGTGATCAGCATGGATGCAACTGTGTATGTATGAGTGGTCTTATTTGGGTTGAATTTATGTCCACATTAATACATGTATAAGACAGTCCGAATGCATATTGCCAGTTGAATGCTTTACATGATGTAACAATGCAATTGGGCTATTTATTTCTGTAGTATAGTTGACATTTGTGAACTACTTTACTATTCATTTCAAGTGTATGGGTGCAGTGCGCATGAGTCTGAGAAAATATGCGTTCAGTCAGAAATAAGTGCCTTCCCTTTGGTTGTGTTTTTACATGGATTACAATGGGATGAAGGCTAACTGGGCAGTAAACATACTAATACTTGCCAATTACCTCTTTCCACAGTGCACCACCAAGCATCTGGTTTCCATAATCGATGGCAAAGTGTTTGCGCATGTGAGATTCACATTTAATGACTATGACTTGAACTTGAGAAGTACTTATGCATATAAACTATGGTAGAAACAGCTGACAGATACTATGGTGTTCATAATGTAGTTTATATTAGAAATGCATCATAACTTTTATGACATTAAGGACTATTACTATGGTCTTTCCCATTTGCGTGGAGTTAAGTGACAAGCAAATGCAGGTCTCTTGCTTAATTGTGAAAATAGTAATAGTTCAATTGGTTTGCCTTCCTCTGTGCAAACATACTAAACAGTGAGGTACAGTTGTCAGTACTTTGGAGAGTACTGAGTGCAAGAAAAACACGGGTCTATATTAGATAAATGAAGTTTCAGAACTTCGGATACCATATAGTCGACAACATATGATCGAAGTTCTGAATCTTCGAATATCTAAAAAAAATGGAAACAAACAAAAGTAAGTGCTTTAAGCAGGGGGGCAAGCCTGCCTGCATCGCCCACACCCCCCGCTACTTAAATATATCAACTGTGAGATCGCGCTACAGCATAGGAAAGGGAAATCTTCCCTTTCCGTGCCATTCTCCATTAAAGTGCAATCTCGGATTTGGTATATTTAAGTAGTGGGGGATGTGGGGGGCACAAGGGGGCATGCCCCCCTGCTTAAACACATTTAATTTACTTTACTTTGTTTTTTTTTTTTTAGATATTCAAAGTTACAGAACTTCGATCATATGGTGTCGACCATATGTTATTCGAAGTTCTGAAACTTTGTTTATCTAATATAGACCAAAAAACACATGCTGCCTAGCTTTCCCTGTGGCAGTAGGTGTAAGAGCAGAGCTCATCTTTTGATGACAAATAACACAGGTTAGAATCCTGCTCAATCTAATTTTTTACACACGTTTTCAGGATGGCATTGCATAATTAAATTTGATAATTTTTGCAAATATGAGATGCAATGATTGCAGTGAAGTAGTGTTCTAAAACAAATTTAATTCAATTGATTTATGGCAACAGCACACATGCAGATTTGCAGTGTCATATATTCATTAGTGTAAATAAATGTTATATATGTAATTTGAGTGATTTTAATCTGATTTAACTGTGTGATCCTTTGGCACAGCGCGTTTAAGAAGCATTGGTTAGAGGTAACTGCACCATGCCATAGGACATAAAAAAACATTCACTGTCATTCAGCATTGGTGTGTGATGCCTAACTCTGCACAAATGCAGAGGACAAAAAGTGAAAGGCTTCATTAGGGAACATTTCTGCCCTCCTAGTAACAGCCTGCATATCATTGCTGGAGCCTCCCTGTGTCCTGACAGAGTGTTCTTCAAACTATCTGGAGATATACAGAGCTAAGTATATTTTTTTGGCACTTCAGAGTTGTGTACTGTTAATTGTTGCTTCACTAATTTTATATCATTGCTGGCTGACTTCAGAGTTTTGCACTGTTATTTTTGCTTCACTGTACAGTTTTCAGATCTCTGCTGAAGGTGTTTTTCCCCACCACCCCATATTTCTCTGTGTCTTAAGTTGGTATAACTGGTTTTACATCCTGTGTGTTATCGGACTATCTCAAGGATTACTTGCATAAAATTAGACCCTCTTAGTAACAGCCTGCATATCATTGCTGTTGCCTTCCTGTGTCCTGAGAGAGTGCTCTTCAAACTATCTGGAGATATAGAAGGCTGTATATTTTTCTGGCACTTCAGAGTTGTGAACTGTTAATTGTTGCTTGACTAATTTTATATCATTGCTGGCTGACTTCAGAGTTGTGCACTGTTATTTTTGCTTCACTGTATCATTTTTCAGATCTCTGCTAAAGGTGTTTTCCCCACCTCCCCTTATTTCTCTGTGTCTTAAGTTGGTATAACTGGTTTTACATCCTGTGTGTTATCTGACTATCTCAAGGATTACTTGCATAAAATTAGACCCTCTTAGTAACAGCCTGCATATCATTGCTGGAGCCTTCCTGTGTCCTGACAGAGTGCTCTTCAAACTATCCGGAGATATACAGAGCTAAGTATATTAATTGTTGCTTGACTAATTTTATATCATTGCTGGCTAACTTCAGAGTTGTGCACTGTTATTTTGGCTTCACTGTATAGTTTTTCAGATCTCTGCTGAAGGTGTTGTTTTTCCCTTACCCACCCTGCCTATTCCTGTCTTGTTGTTTAAATTTGGAGACTTTTGCAGTTGCCTGCCCCCACTGTAGATTTGATCTGGGAAACTCCCCCCAGTCCCATCTCCTTACCTCATTCTACCTAATAAACTCCTTCTGCACTTGTTTTTAGTCATTTTTAATTTAATTGCATTTTTAAAACTGGTCTAACATTGCTACATACTCAAGTGTGCTAGCTTGCACTGCATTTGAATTGTTTTTACTGCTGTTTTAGCTACTTTTCTGTATAAAACAAATATAAGCCTGTTTCCTACCTTTCCTGTAACTAGTGTAGTCCAGATTCAGATTTGCTGTATCCAAGACTGTATGTAATCTTCTGATTCCCCCAAGCTTTCTGTGTTGGAGGGAAACTTTCTAGCTTATCAGTGGGAGTGGTAAGCACTAGGTAACCTATCTACCACATAAGGAGTGGTTCTGGCCCAGAAATTGTAGTTATTGGCCGTTTGGGCAGTTTTTCCATCTCTCTCAAATTTCTGATTTAAAAGCCCACATTTGCACGTGTTTCCCCCCTTTCCTGTAACTAGTTTAGTTCAGATACAGATTCTTAGTTTTAGCACTTGAATTTGGTTATTCGTGATCAGCACTTGTTCAGAACTTGTTGTAAGCACTAAATAAGCTACTAATTACTACAGCACTCAACCTTCTTCATTACCTAGAGGAAAACAGTTTTGGTACTTACTTTCCTCACTTGCTTAGAGAAAAACAGCTCTTGTACTCACTTTCCTCACTTATCTAGAGGAAAATAGTTTTTTATTCAGGCATGTCCAAGGGTCAGCTCCCAATGTTCTCTCCTGTCTATCTGATGAATCTGGGCATCTTGGGGCAATGTAGAAATTGCCTCATGTACACAGACAACCCTCTCCTCCTATCACCCAACACTGCAACCTCTGAGAGATGCACTTATCTAGCCAAACTGAAGGTAAAGCTCTCTCCAACCAAGACTGAACTTGACAGTCAAGAGGAGAAGGTAAACACTTACACCACACCACACTCATCACATAGCCTCACTAAATCTACGCCACCAAAATCCACACATAGAAACACAAAAACATTTGCGGAGGCTCTCAATAATAATCTGCTCAAGCAACAGAGACCTCCAAAGCAGAAATGCAAGCAACCTCCAGCCCCCAACGCAACCTAAATGACACATAGCCCACGGACTCAGTGAGCCACTCAACCACAGCCAATAAGGCAAAACAACACACCCAACACACTAGTCATAGGTGACTCTATAGTCAGGTACACTGATGTCCCACTCACCAGGCTAAACAAGGAGAAGGTTACTGTCAGCTGCCTGTCGGGTGCCAGGATCCCCCACATAACCCACGCACTCAGGTCACTCCATAACAAGTACAAATATGACTCTGTCATTGTCCATGTTGGTGTGAACAACCTGAGATGTACCTCCCTGGACTACATGAAAAGAGACATGGAATAGCTCTCCGATCTTGTAGCCCAGGCAGGTATGACCCTAGCCCTGAGTAGCATTCTGCCATCACCCAGAATTATACCGCAGTACAAGGACAAAATGATTGACTTCAACAATTGGCTAAGCTTCTGGTGTCATTCTAAACGGATCTAGTATCTGTCTGCCTGAGGTGACATGGTCAACAGACCACAATGCTTTTTCAGAGATGGCCTGCACCTGTCACCCCTGGGATTCCGGATACTGGCTAAGGTTCATGCCGCCCCTATAGTGCATTTTTAGGCAAGGTTCAAATGACAAATTCACCACCGTAACAGGAACAGGCAAGCAAAAACTGAGGGTAATGCTACTCAATGCTAGAAGTCTAAATCTCAAAATACACTCACTTGAGGCACTCCTTAAAATGGAGTTGCTCAGCATAATGCATCCAAGGTTATCCAAGTGCAACTAACTCTGGGCAAAACTGCAATCTAAATTGTAGCTTGCTACAGATCCCCCACCATGCCCCAGGATTCCCACTCCTCTTTTCTTGATGTACTGGAAAATATTAGGGTTCAACCAAATACCCTAACAATGGGCGATTTCAACTACCCCACCATTAACTGGGAAAACTACTCATGTACCAACTCCTTCACTCAACACTTTCTGGAATTCATAAACTCCAATGGCCTGGATCAACTTATCCACACCCCCCACCAGGGACAACAATATCCTAGATCTAGTCATTACCAGCATGAGTGACTGGTGTTCCACACCTGAAGTCGGTGGTCCAATCCGAACATAAGCTAATCACCCTAGATATCCACATCCTGACCCCACCCCCCATTAAGGAAACCATGGTAGAAGAATTCTCCAAAGCCAACTTCTTGCTTCTTAAGACAGAAGTGGTGAACTTCATGACACCCATGCAGATGGACAATACAGTTATGACTACTGAATCCTACACAATTGCATGTTATAAGCACTTACATGAGTGCATGGATCGTGCTATCCCAAACAGAACCAAAATGCTATCCTCCAAAAAAAGGAAGCCAATCTGGTGGTCCCCTGCCATAAACAAATTGTACAACAGAAGAAAGAAGCTGTTGCAAAAGAGAGTAAAATCCCATGAGTGGAGGAGCTCCCTGGTCAGCCTCAGTAAGAAGCTGAGATCCCTGATAAAATCCTCCAAAGCTAGTTACAAAAACAAAATCTCCACTGATTCTAAAGACAACCACAAAGCATTCTATAGCTATGTCAAGAATCTCAATGGTAACACTCAGATCTGCTCTGAGTTACAGCACAATGGCACTAAATATACAGACCCAACTGATATTGTCAACATCCTGGCAGATAGGTTCAATGCTAACTTTACCCCACTATCACTCCCTAAAGGGCCCATCTCTATACCAGAAGAATGCAAAGTTCCTGTAAGCACAGCTGCACAGGTAAAAAACACACTCTCCAAAGCCAAGAAGACAGCATCCATGGGACCAGACAACATCCCAGGCTGCGTTCTATATGAACTACAGAATGATCTGGCACCCCACCTAAGTACCATGTTCAGTCATAGCCTCACCTCAGGCTTTGTGCCCGCTGAATGGCACACAGAGATGGTTATCCCACTCCAAAAGGAGGAGCCACCACAGACCCCGGGAGCTACCGCCCCATTAGCCTGATGAGCCTGGTCTGCAAGGCCATGGAACATATCATCATGGAACATATAAGCAAAGACATTGGAAATCTTTGAACTCTGGACCCCACCCAGTTCAGGTTTGTAAAAGGCAGATCATGTCTGCTAAACCTGATAGACTTCTTTGAAGCAGTCACCAAAGCCATAGACGAGGGTAAGGTGGTTCACACAGCCTTTCTAGATCTTGCCAAGGCTTTCGACACCATCCGCCCACTCTGGAATTATAGATAAACTCACTAAACTTGGTATAAATCCCTATGTCACAAGATGGATTGCCAACTTTCTCACTGACAGAACTCACACCGTGAAAGTAGCAGACTCCAAATCCAACTTCAGACGAGTGACAAGTGGAGTACCACAGGGTTCAGTCCTGGGTCCTTTCCTGTTTGGTATCTACTTCTCTGAAGTACAGGCTAACACAGACGGTCTCTGGCTAATGAAGTTCACAGATGACTGCAAACTAGGAGCCATAATCAAAACTCCTAACAATGTGGACATCCTACAAAAGGGCCTCACTGAGACAGGTGCCTGGTGTCAAAGCCATGGCCTCAATCTCAATGCCAAAACATGCATTGTCATCCCTTTTGGTAAAAACTCTGTACCCATGAACTACAACATAGGTGGTAGTATACTTAACACTGAAAGTGTGATAAGAAACCTTGAGACACAGGTAGACAGTAGTCTCTCCTTTGATAATCACATCACCACAGTAGTCAGGAAATCCTTCTACGTGGCACACCTCATCTCAAAAGGTTTCTCATCCAGAAAAAAAGAGGTCATTGTTCCTCTCTACTCATCACTCATTAGACCCATTATAGAGTACAATGCCCCTTTTGGTATGCACCTCACAAGATATCTACAACAACTGAAAAGGCCACAGAAATACCTCACAAAGAGGATTACCAGCCTCAAACAGATGCCCTATGCAGACTGTCTCAAAAAAAACTCCAGCTTTACTCCGTTGCATATCGCCTACTCAGAGGTGATCTCTGCCCAACATACAAAGCTATGTCAAACCCAGAGCTTTTGTGTATGCTCCACTTAAAGAAATCCCAATCCCTTCAAGCTACATGCTCTAGGGACCTAAACCTTGTCACTACAATAAACAGAACATGCTGGAGGGATAAATTCCTGTCCCAGAGACTTCCCATACTCTGGAACAAACTACCTATCTATATCAAACAAAGCTCCTCATTAGCACTCTTCAAGAAAAATCATGATGATTGGATGGGAAATAGGAAATTCACCCTGGGGATCACTTCTGTGGCTCTGCTCAACAGTGGCACAGGAAAATAATTTTCTTGGGTGGCAAAAGCCAGGGTACCTTTTTGGCTGGGCTTGTATAGGCCCTAGGGCCGATAGCCTAGTACCTACCTATGAATTTATGAACCTATGTGTGTGGTGTGTGATTCTATTTTTTATCAGATTAAAGGTGTAAAAATGGGGTAGATAGGAAAGTGGTGAAATGGGGAAAGCACAGGGAAGAGCAAAGGGGAAGCAAGAAATGTACAGGAAGGGATTAGAAAAGAACCATAGCTATCCACTTCTTCAAAAGTGCAAAACACGGATAGAATATTGGATGAATTTGGACTGTCACCTCAACAGAGATGGGTGGCAATAAAGCAATCATGTTGTATAGCCAGTTGGTCCAAATCAAGTGTGTCGAGAAGACACATGTGAAGTGGAGAGCTGTGATGGGGCAACATTTTTTGTGGAACAGCTGCTCATTTTTTTGATTTTATTTCAGTAAGAGCAAAATATTGGGTAAGGGACATAGGTATGTCAGGGTCAGATAAGTTGGGTAGGTAAGAAAGCAGTTGCAGACAAACAGGACAAAGAAGATAGAGACAGGGATAGTGGTGGACACAAAAGGTTGAGGATGCCAGGATTGGGGAAAGGGAGGGGACACTGGAGGCATGTGGCGGTCAGTCATGGGGACAGTGAGAATCCAGTCTTCACCTTCAGAAATGTCATCACTGTCTCCTTTCTCAGCTTGCTGTTGGAGTAATTGATGTTTATGCTTTAACAGCATTCCAGTCAGTATCTTCTCCATACAGCTGAGGTGTACACAAATGGTACCTTCTACAACTTCACACACATTGTCTGGCAGCTCCTGGTGGGTGACAAAATCACCACCTCCACCAATACTCCTGGAGGGTACCATTGCACCAGCTGCCAGGACAATGCCACCTAATGTTTAGTGCCCATATAGTGCAGGGGCTGCAGAGGCAGTACTTCCAGGTTGCATCCCAGATGTGCTGGTCATTGGTGCGGCAGCCATTGGAGGAGTGGCAGGCTGAGTCACACTGGTTGGCCTACCTTCCTGTACTGGAAATGATTTTGTCAGTTGTCAGAAATTGATGACATCAGAATGTTGTGACCATACATATAAAAATGGAAAAGAAAGATAAGGGGTGGGGTAAGAGACAAAAAAAGAAAAAAGATATTTAGAATCATTATATGTCACATACAATAAATTACTACAATATAAATATAATTTTACTTTTACATTAATTATACTTTTTAAAATCTACAAACTAGTACTTATTGTTCCAAGTGATCCTTGCAATATGCATATATTGCACTTGTGCTTTTTCAAATAATACAGATTAAGTTTTCAGTGTGGCATTGTGTTAATTTTGTTGAAATTAATATTTAATATTTTTTAATTATTTACAATGTATTTGTTACCTGTGGAATTTGAACCCACAACATCTGAATACATTATTACAATTGACTCCTATGATTACCTTGAGCTACAGAGTAAAGCATGCATGCTTGACTTTAAATTAATATATCCATGCTTAATTTGCTACTAATGTATAGAATAGCAATAATTTTAATGCAATAATAATTATTTTTGTGCTGCATACATTCCCCTTGCTTCTCTTAGTCTTTCTAAATGTTCAGCATAGGCATGCCTGTTCACTCCAATCTCCTGGGCAGTTGTAAAATAAAGAGAAGAGAAATAGAGATCAACATTATGTATACCAGTCTTGCCTATCTTCAGCTTTGACTATAATTTAAAGTATCTTTATCTGTATATCCACACAACTGTGGGATGCCAGCAGTCCTAAACTCATCCAGCCACTGGTTGAGTTATGCTTGCTTGCACCTTTTCTGGTTGTTAAAGTGGTGCCTGCTTTGCTTTCCAGTGCTGTTTCAAGCCACTGATATATAATGAGACCTGCTAGAGTCCCCCTGCAGTAGCTTATGGCTGTGGCACTTTACAAGGAGTCCAGTAAATATTCTGGACTCCTCTACACCCCATATTTGAATCTTAAATTGGACATCTTCCTTTCTAGCTCCAAGCTCCTGCCCTGTCCGCATAGGTCATACAACAGTTAAAATGTTTTCCTGCCAATTCATGATATCGTATTTAAATCAATGAGCAAGCCAGCACAACAATGACAACCGCATTTGTGTGATGTTAAGGGGAGAGCAACAATGCCAAACAGAGATGAAAGGTTAATATTGGCCAAGACAGTGGGCTACGTACACATTGATTTACAAAGTCTATTGAACATGTGAGAGAAACAGACAAATGTAGGTTTTATAAAACTGAATTAGAAACTGTCACACATCTCGTTGCTGGTTGTGACATACTAATAGCAGGACGACTGTATACTAAAAGGCATAATAATGTGGCAAGACTGTTGCACTGAGGATTGTGTAAACTTTATGGTATTGGAGTGGCTGAAAAATACTGGAAAGATGAGCCACAAAGCATCATAGAAAATGATGAAGTTTACATCACATGGGATCACCCATTACCAACAGTTCAAAAGATAGATGCTAGAAAACTGGATATAGTGGTCCATGAAAAGAAGACAAAAATAGCATTGATCATTGAAATCACCACACCTAGCGACTACGGTGTCTTGTGTACAGAGAGACACAAAGTCATAAAATTTCAGGATCTGCAGGCAGAAACAAGATCAATGTGGAAGAAAGATACCCGGACAGTTCCAGTAGTAGTAGGAGCAACGGGTCTTATAAAAAAGAATCAACAATCGTATTTAGATACGTTACCAATGCAAGTAACCCCATACAAATTGCAGGAGGAGTCATTACTGGGCACACTGTGGGTGCTGTGAAGAACACTTTTGGCTGACATCAAAGATTGAAACAATACTAATTTCATGATCTTTAATTGTACTTCGACTTAGGAATGGGGTCCAGTCCTATCATGGTATTAGAAACTCAAAAGATTTGGAGAAATTAAAAAAGTGGAAGGCAATTTCTGATTTAGGGAGGGTAATGTGGCAGTTGGTATTAGTTTATGGGTTGTTTGCTACTGCACCTGTTAGATGACTTAACTTTTCAGATGTATTTGGGTGTATAAAGTTTATGACCTGACACATTTTTGTGTGGCTTTACTCACTAAAGAAAGTAATTTACACAATGTGTGATTCAAACCTATGTAAAATAAACAATGCATAGTCTTCCACAAAGGTGTTTTTCCCTCCTTGTCAGAGAGGAAGCGTTTATCAGACATGCTCAGTGATTATATGCACAGATTGAAGAGTGAGTGGTTAATCATGTGTGTGTGTGACCTGGTGATCTGACAATGTCCTGTTTTATACATTTGTGTATATATATGACTATCATTGAAACAGGAAATCCTTCCCAGGGCAGAGAAGACAGTTTTAAGTACAGAAACATAATTGTCAGTATACCCTCAGTCACACATATAAATCATATGATATCAACTTCTATATATAGTTATTATGTATAATTACCTTTATATTGCTATTTAGTTTTGAAAATTGAGTTGAACAGCATTAATAAAATTTGGATTGTGCTAGATTAGTCCTTAGCTTACCTGTATTGTGGTTATGAACTTGCACAAGTTGCCACAAAGAAGGCTGGGCAACAAGTGTATTTTACAGTCATTACTATCTAGAGTGATTATTGCAAATGAGGACTTGTTTGTCAGACATGCTCATTAGTTATACATATACGGTAAAGCACTGAGTGGTTAACCATGTATGTGTGTGACATAAAAGTTCAGAAAAAAAATGTTTAATTGTAGAACCAAAATTGTGCTGATACACACAGTTGCACATATAATATATATATGATATCATGTGTATGCTCAATCCGCCTGCTATAAATAGTTACTTTCATGTATAATTATTTTTAAAGTGTTAATTTCTATATAAATTACAATGTAACAGCATAATAAAACTTGGAGTTTGCTGGATTAGAACACTGGCTCACCTGTATTACTGCCCTTAACCTATACCTGTTGCCACAGGGAGAGCTAGGCTGCAGTTGTGTTTTTCATACTCATTACTATGTATGTGTGCTGACCACCATGCAACACCACTTAGCATGTTTGCATGATGGAAGACCACATGTTGCAATGTACCTTTTTAGAATTTGGCAAGTCTGCAGGTGTTGTAGGAGCATGCTGACTGCCACGCAATGCCACTTAGCATGTTTTTTTTGTGATGGAAAGCAAAAGATGTAATAGTCTAACTTTTTGAAATTGATAATGTCTACCTATTATTTGCAGGTATTGTGGAAGCATGCTTACTGCTGTGCAATGCCGCCTTTGCGTGATGGAAAGCAAAGATGTGACAATGTATCTTTTCTGAAACTGACAATTTCTGCTTGTTGTCTGAGGCATTACATGTTTGTGCAGAGGTGAGTTAAGTACAAACGAGACAGGCAAAGCTCAACATGTATTATTCTTGTCAACATTGCTTATTAAGTTTTATCATTAAAGGATAAATGTGGGACTTGAACTATGATCTACTTATCCCATGTGCTATGTACTTCATCATGTTTAGCAGGTGTGCTACACACATATTTGATTCACAGATGCAATTTATACTGTCCTTATCATAGATGTAACTTCCATTAATTTTAATTTATTAATCTGTTTCACTGTATTCGCACTAAGCCACACGTTGCTCAAATATTAATATTTAAAAAAGGAAACAACATTACAAAATGCATATTAACACACCTTACAGATTTTTACACAACTCTGGATGTAAACTATCATACTAACAAACCTATAAAACACACTAGGGGTGTCTTATCTCTCTTTGCCACAGAAACAACTTTGCAGCAGGAATGCAAATCATTGTGCATACAAGCAAGTCCCATTCCTCCACGGTATTAACAAGACATATACACTTTCAGTTGTTTGTACATGTGTTGCTTGCATATTTATTACAAGTATTCACACAACCATTTATGAGTATTGTTTGCACCAATACAGCTCTGTCTCCTTCGTTGTGTATTGTATTTATTATTCTCTTATTTGTGCTGTACTCTCAGGCATGCAGTCTATAGGGCATTTTGTATCATCATCATCCTTTAAATTTATGAAATCATTACAAGACAGTTATAAACAGTTTTCAGCAAAGGCAGGAGAATTTGGGTATTAGTGAACAAAAATGATAAATGGGTGCTGTTCACTTCCATTTAAAAGATTGGTTCAGTTACTTCTATACTTTGCAAGTGTATTCTGTGTGACATACTCAATGCAGGTAAGGTTGCCCGAATTGCTGTTGTCTTTCTTCTCCCTCCCTCTAATCATTCACAGTTGCAATCCATTAGCAAATACCACCGAAGTATTGCCTACAATATGTTTGCTTGTGCTACATAAAGTCAAAAGCTTGGGATTCATCAATTCTAATGAGTTCACACCTCATTTGCATCTTCATTGTGCCTGAATCTGCTCTATAAAAAGGTAACTGTGCAGCCAGGGAACTTGAAGGTGAGGAGACTTGTGTATTTGGAGAACACAGAAAATTGATATTCCTTTTGATTTATCTGCAGGGAACACTTGATCTTGGCATTATTGTATTTTTCAAGTACATTCTAGATTTGCTAACATGTTACAAAGAAAATGTGTGTGTGTGTGTGTGTGTGTGTGTGTGTGTGTGTGTGTGTGTATATATATATATATATATATATATATATATATATATATATATATATATTAGAAAATTGAACTTTCATCTGTATGTACTTCTTATAGTTCACTGTTGGCAAAGGCATCTTTGGCAGGCATTTACTTTCTCAAATAGATAGCTTATTAACTTTGATCACAAGTATGATTGTCAAAACTGGTTATCTTACAATCTTCTATGTTATTTCAAGGAAATCTAATGTACTATATTGTCAATGACACAGGGATGTTATGCTTCTAAGATGGCCCAGAGATACATCCAAGGGAGTGCAGGGGACAGTGAAAGGTGACTGGCAATAATATAGAATTTACTTTTTCTGTTGTAAATGTGCACACATTTTGTGAGAACTATGTTGAAAGCATATATATATAACAATTGAAATATGTAGTATTCCTTGGTTTATACAAACTTTCATTTGCATGTTGTTTTGGTTTTGGGGTGGGAGAGCCAAGTACCATTTGTGTGTTGCCACAACAACAGCTGTGTTTCAAGAGGTTTGCTCTTGAAATTGTGTAGTTGTCCTTTTATTTCCATGGGAAACAATACAATACTAAAGTGGTATTCCTTGTTTTTGACCTAACAGTGATTTGTGTGAGTGTGATATGCTACAACCACATAACCTTCAGTTTTAATAACTGAAATGTGTGTTTCCAGTGCTTAATGTTGAAAATATATATGTGTATACAAGCAGGAATTTACTTGTGTGAGATTTATGAGTTGTATATTTCTCTGTTTTATGTCACATAATGGCACCCAAGCATACAAAACATGTAAACCCCTTTTCAGTGACTCTGAAAATGACATAATAGTGCAGGCATTCAGGAACCATGGTGCCTTTCTGCTTGAGAGAGGATGTGGGGATATGGCTGACAGAATGTAGATTTGGGACCAGATAGTCAGTGATGTCAATCCTGTAGGGGGGCACAGCAGGACTTATCATCAAGTGCATCATAGAGCCACATGTAACAATGCTCTTACTTGAGTGAACCTGCAAGCTACCCTAAAAATTATAGACCAATAACTTGTCTTCCGACTACTTATAAACTATACATGGGAATTGACGCTGACAGAGTTTATATTAATTTATAAGAAAACTCAATTATGGCAATAGATCAAAAGGGCAATAAAAGAAAGTCATATGGAACAAAGGATCATTTGTTGTTAAACAAAGTTATAGCTGTGAACTGTAAAAAGGGGAAGAATCTACGTATGGCATGGATTGACAACAAAAAAGCATTTGATAGTATCCCACATTCATGGATAAAAGAGTGCTTAAAAATGTATAAGATACACCCTACCTGATTGACTACATTACAGTAACCATGAAACAGTGGCAGACCACTTTGCCATTAAGCCATGATAAAGGACAGATTATTATCCCAGGGATAAAAATCCAAAGGGGGATATTCCAGGGTGACACTCTTATCATTGCTATTCCGCCTTGCCCTTAACCCATTAAGCTGTTTACTTATAAGCCACGGTGGTGCAGCAGTAGCATTGTCGCCTCACAGCAAGAGGTTCTCCCATTCGATTCTCGGCTGGTGCGCCTTCTGTGTGGAGTCTGCATGCCTTCCCCATGGTCGAGTGGCATTCAAAAAACATGCGTAAGTGGCCATGCCTTCGTTGAAGGTTGAGTGTTGAGCTGGCATCTCGGCACCATAAAAATCGACTGCCATTCATTAGCAGACCGGAGTTCCGCTGTGGTGACCCCTAACCTGGAAAAACCAAAAGAAGAACAACAGCTTAGGCCATGGCTACAATTTGACTTCTAGAAAACAACAGTCTAATGTCTTCTCATCTTCTCTTTGTCGATGATTTAAAACTGTATAGCTCATCAGATGGGGAATTGAAAGCACAGCTGCAGGTTGTCAAAACTTTTTCAGATGATATTGGAATGTCATTTGGTCTTGACAAATATGCAAAAGCAACCTTTAAAAAAAGAAAACTGCAGCGCCAGGAAAACATCAGTTTGGGACAAGAATGTGGTATAAAAGAACTTGAGCAAGAGGGCGTGTATAAATACTTGGGAATTTATGAAAGATCAGCAATAAAACATAAATGCAAATAAAGCTCAGTAAGGAGTACTTTAGAAGACTTAAATTAATCCTGAAAATAGCACTGGCATCTAGGAACAAAATCCAAGCCATAAATCAATTTGCTCTTCCTGTCCTAACTTATAGTTTTGGAGTGATTGACTGGCCCCAAAAAGTGTTGGATAGATTGGATATTAAAACAAGAAGAATGCTTCATGCTCATCAAATGATTTATAAAAATTAGTGCATACCAAGATTATATATTCTCCGTTCCAAAGGAGGGATTGGTCTCCTTGAAACTGATTACATGTATAGATCTGCAATCGTGGGACTCCACACTTATCTGCTGACCTCACAGGATCCAAATGTAGTGAAAGGTTTTGAAACATGAGGAGAATAAATCTAAGATGACATCTCTGCTTAATTTAGCAGAAGCATATCAACGTCAAGCAGGAATGAAAATCAAACCAGAAGTAGATAAAAACTAGACAGGAACTGAGTGTGCTAAAATACAAAAGAAAGAATATAAGATGAAGGACCAGATGAGAAGGGAAGAAATGTGGAAAAAAACATAAATATAGTTCTAAGTATAGAAAATTTCTGGAAGAGCCTCATGTTGATCAAGATTGAACTCAGGAATGGTTAAGAAGAGGTGAATTCCCATCAAGAAATGAAAGATTAATATTGGCAGTCCAAGACAGTGGGCTATGTACACACTGATTTACAATGTCCATTGAACATGTGGGAGAAACAGACATATGTAGGTTTTGTAAAACCGAACTGGAAACAGTCACACACCTTATTGCTGGTTGTGGTGCACTAATGGCAGAGGGACTGTATACTGAAAGGCATAATAATGTGGCGAGACTGTTACACTGGAGGTTGTGCAAACATTATGATTGCAAAGTGGCTGAAAAACACTGGAAACATGAGCCACAAAGAATCATAGAAAATTATGAAGTTTATATCACATGAGAAAGCCAAATACCAACAGTTCAATAGATAGATGCTAGAAAACTGGCTATAGTGGTCAAAGAAAAGAAGACAAAAGTAGCATTGATCATTGAAATTACCACACCTAGTGACTACAGTGTCTTGCGTATAGAGAGACACAAAGTCATAAAATACCTTGATCAGCAGGCAGAAATGAGAGCCATGTAGAAAAAAGATACCCAGACAGTTCCAATAGTAGTAGGAGCAACTGGTCTTCTAAAAAAGAATTTACAATCGTATTTAGATATGTTACCAATTCATGTAACACCGTACGAATTGTAGGAGTCATTACTGGGCACATTGCGGGTGCTGTGAAGAGCACTTTTGGCTAACATAAAAAAAAAGTGAAACAATACTAATTTCATGAACTTTAATTGTACTTTGACTTACGAATGCAGTCTATTCCTATCATGGTATTAGAAACCCAAAATCAAAAAACACTGATTATTTCATCAGCCTGGAGGACAGCAGCTGCAGTTGCCCTTCAATATTTTGGTATAGTAGGAGGCTGCTACAGAGCCACCACTGACACCAAATGAAAAGTTCCTGTCCACTGTCAGGGATCCAGAGAGCACAGTGTAAACTGCACGCCAACATGTGACTGATGTTGGTGCTGATGTTTGTGGTAAGACAAGTACGTGCCAGAGGAGCTTCCGGGTAAGCTTACATATAGCAAGTTTGTATAGTAAAAATATAGAAAAATGTAACTAACTGTGTGTGTGTTTGTTGATGAACTTATTGATAAATTAACAGACAGTGACATGTTTTTTGTTCATTACACATGGGCTTTGGGTGGATGTGTCAGCCAAGTTTCATTTAAAAGTACTGTTAATGGACATATAGACAAAAAGTGTGTATTCACTGTCCCACTGTGTTATTGCAGGTGTGGTGATTGCATTCTTACCTTGCTTCATTTTTTTCAGGGCCATCTTCCCTACCAAGTGTGGCATCATCTGCACATGGTAAGCCAAAGATTCTTCTTTGATTACTGATGACCATTTGTCAGATATATGCATTTATCTGTGTGTGAGATTGGTGTAATGAATGTATGCATTCCTGTACCATCTGTGATAGTATGATCAGTATGATCAGTATTATTTGTTATCATATAAATTCTTTTAAATATTTAGTGTAGGTATTATTTTCATTCCCAAGTTTATTGTTTATTATCACAGGCAATCCTGACAGTGGAAATGTAGGACTCTTACTATCTAATGTTACTATCTGCAGACTCTAATTATGGTGGCAGCCAAATAAAGGCAAAGTCGGGAGGGGAGTGCAGAGGTTGAATCTGACACTGGCATTAACATTTGGCCATCCCATGTATTTCTCTTAGACACAGTCAGTAGGCCTACACATACCTATTCCACTGAGCCCTCACATGTTGGACAGGTGAAGGGTGGCACTCTGTCAGGGCAGTATGGTTACTACAGCTTAACTACTGGGTGATTCTGGCCATGGCCAAAGTGTGGATAAGGTGCCATGCAGAAGGGTTGTTAGGAGTGATCGTAAGAGGCCTACTCTCCACCCTCCACTTAATCCTGGTGTGTCTTTACATGCCCCTCGACATATGTTTAGGGCCATCACTGAGGTGCGGGCATGTTTCCCTAGGGCCTCATAGGACATGTTCAGGGTTGTAGATGTGGCACAGGCTGATGTGCGTGATTACTTCCACCATGTGGCTGATTCAATGGATTGGTTGAATGACATGATGGAATGGTCAGTGTCTGTGATGGAGCATCTGCTGGAAGGGGAACAGCATCTACAAAGACATAGGTCATCATCATTATCTGATGTTAGCCAATGCGGCTGTGCCCAGTCATGCTCCCATAGTGGCACTACTTCCACTGCTCTCAGTGACTGAGGTGTTCACACCCAGGTATGTGAGCAATAAGGTTGTGGGCTTGGGCATACTCATGATGACAGGGCATACTCATGATGACAGCTCATTCAGCAAACAGTCACATTCGGGTAACAGCAGCATTTTTGACCATGAGCATGGATGTGCCAGTGCAACTCCTGGCAGAGCCAGTTCTTGGGGGCTGGGGCTACAATGATGAGCTGTTACTACTACCATGCATGGCTCACACCTGTCTAAAATACCAAGATATAAAGCTACCACAAAGCTTGGCTATCATCTTGCAGTCACTCACACACATTTCACCTTGGGTGCCCATGCAGACATGCACACACATGCATAACAGTTACATGGGTCATTCATGAGACTTACAGCTCATTCTGCCTCAATGGACATTTGATAATTTATCAAAATGTCTACCTGCCTGTCTTTTCTCACATGCCCTCACTAGCTTTTATGTCAGCCTTGGTCTTCTGTACCCCCAAACAACACCCTGTGCAAATGATAAGTGTGCCATATCCTTGATAGTCTATCGTTTGGATTCAGGGATACATAAGCCTTTTGCCTGATTACAGGGTGCATACCTGACTGAGTACTTAGCATATATGTGTTTGTGATGCTCTTTTGAAAATTGTGTTGCTTTCTTACAGGTTTTGTAATATGTGTATCTTTGATACATGAGGCCTAGTAGTTGATAGACAGCACATCTATTGGCATATGCCAGTGCTGTCATATATTGATGTCATTGCTGTTAAAAATCACCCACCTCCTAAGTTACATTTGCAAGCAACAGTATGCAAGGTTATGCTACTCATTTGTGTTCTTATCCACTTATTTTCATATTCCAGGTTTAACACTTACTTTGACAGTCAGGCAGTTACGAGTGTTTTAATTCAGGGCTGACTGTGTGATGCTAGCAGTACACAGCCATTACATGGGTAAGTAAAGGTTGTGAACAGTGCCTTGCATCAATTTTACTGTATGTATGTGTGTAGGATGAAAGTTTTATCCCTTTTAGGTGGTGACTGTGTGCTATTCATTGCCTGTTAGCAAGGATGAGGGCATATTGTGCATAGACACATTTACCTACACCCACAGCAGCTGGTGGTTCCCTCCTCTGACTCCTCACCTGCATGTAGCTGTGAAAACTTTGACAGTGGTGGTGGGATGTATGCCCCTTCCCGTTGATGTCCCTGCTGAAGCTGTTTTCAGAGAATAATACTTTGAAGGACAGCACATACATTGAAAGTTTCCCAAGTATAAAGACTGTACTGCAGGTCTCCCCCTGATGTATCTAGGCACTGGAACCGTGACTTCAGTTGCCCAAACACATGCTCTATGACATTTCTTGTTTGAGTATGTGTCCCATTATAGCTTTCTTCGGTGGGTGTATGTGAATTTCTGATGGGCATCATCAGCCATGCCTTGAGTACATACTCTGCATCCCCAAGTAAATGACCTTATGGGGTATCCCCCCTAGAAAACCTCTGATACAGTTGAGAGTTGTGCCAGATATGGAAGCCATGGTAACTGCCTGGGCTGCCAGCATACATATTCAGGATGATTCCCTTAGCGTTAAACATAACCTAGCAGTTAATGGAGTGGAATCCCTTTCTGTTTATGTAACCCTTCCCTGTTCCTTGGGTGGTGCTTTGATCTCAATGTGGATGCAGTCCGTAGCACCCAAGACTTCATGGAAGTGGGCTATAGTGTAGAAATACTGCATAGCTGTAGCTCTGTCCTTGGGGTTACTGAGAAAATATATGTAGCCACTGGCATATTGTTGCATAGCATTGAGAAATTGATGTAGAATCCTGTATCCTGAAGCCTGTGACACCCCCATAATATCCCATGTTGGTCTCTGGAAGGTCCAGGTAGTTAACATGTCTCTCCACAGGTATTGGTTTCCCTTGATGTCAGCTGAGGATGACAGAGGATGCAGACCATGAAATGTTAAATGGGGTCTAAACACTCCTTTCCTTCTTCCCTGAGGCCTAGCAGCAGCAGCATGGTCTTGGGCCTGTTGCACATACATGTGTATAAGAGCAACAGCAGCCCCCAACATTGTTTCCATGTAGAGTAGTTTCCGTGGCTGTATTACAATAGGTTTTAGAATTCAAAGTCAAAACCTGCACTGAGTGTACACAACTGCTTTATAGCTTGTTGAATAATTCCTCCATCTTGGATTGGTTCATTACCATATAATTCAGCTGCTTATGCTGTAATTAGCATGCCATAAGGTTTACTGTATTTGTGTGGCTCTACATGCCATGTAGAACCACTTACTGAATACAAATCGGTAGGCTACCATATAGGCTTTATTTAATCCAGCTTGATATTTAAATTTTGCAGTTGCTGACAGAATCACGAAAACAGCTGTTAGTTAAATTGTATTGTGTTAGATACTTTGCCTTTACTTTTATTTATTATTTGTTATTTACATAGAGTTAGAACAGTGCTTTCTGTTAAAACATAAATGCACAAAGTAAGGTTAGTAGATGGAGTGGACTTTACTCCCTGTACATAATCTGCAAGCATACAGTACTGACTTACAACAGACAGAATGTATGTGTTAAATTTGTCTATCCTGCAATGAAAGCTAACAGTCCATATCTTTAAACAAAAAATAAAGTAAACATATTCAGGCACTCCTGATGTTTGGGGGGGGGGGAGCTAAACACTGGTTGATGACCAGGATAACAAATGTGGGCATTGTTCCTTCCAATGTGGGGGTATTACTGTCTTCTCTGTTGATACTAAGACAATAAGCGCACGCATTCATTAGCTCAATGCAAGTGGAAAATGCAGCTTAGGGGCTGACTGGTGGGGCTGCTTTGTTCTCTGTTGTAATATGTCTTTATAAAGAAGTCTGCAGTACATAGACATCCATGTGACTCATACCCACTTAACCATATAATTGTACCTTTTAATCAGAACTTAAAATGGCATAATCTGTTATTTTACATCTCAGAACAGTTTTACATAATCAGTGTGGACACAATGGGCCAGATTCAGGAAGGCTTACACGGAGTTCAAGAGTAGTGTAAGCCTCCGTGTAAGCCTCCTGATTCAGGAACAGCCCAAATCTCCGTGTAAGAGACAGCTAACACGTCCCTTACACGGACTGGGCGTGGAAATGCTCAATACCTCATTTGCCGCTCCAAGATATGCAAATGAGGTATTTGAGCGATCCAGGAAGCCAAAACCAGTCCGTGTAACAGACGTGTTAGCTGCAGAAATGTACTCAGCTGACAACTGAGTACATTTCTGCAAAATTAAAAACGGAGCTATGTCAGCTCCAAATAAAGGGTGCATATGTTTCATTAAGCATGCCAATGGCCAAATATGTGGCCATTGGCATGAAAAAGTGTTGCAAAAATAAGTTATATAACTTTTTTTTTTCACAGGATTTTTGTGTTTAACTGCAGCACACCCATGCAAATGAGGTGCGCTACCTAAAACTGAAAACCGAAGCTTATAAGCCCACAATTGTGGGATATATGTATTACATTGAATGTCAATGGAGGGACTTGCAGACCAAAAACAATATGACCTCCGTTCAGTGGTTGTCAAGGGGGGGGTAGCTCCGTGTAAGACATGTAACTAAGCATTACTAGGCAATCCTATGTAAATGAGGGTTACAATACTGAATCACACTGCCACATAGGTAATGAGCACTTTCTGAGTAGTGTAAGAGTTAGAGAAGGGGGAGGAACAGAGTAAGAGGTAGGTGACATCACGGGGAAGGATAGTAATAAATGTACCAGATTGGAGGGCAATGTAAGGTAACAGATGACAGACAGACATCAGGGAGGGAGGTGTGTCCCAACAGAACACTAAGAAAGTCAAGAAATTGAGGGTGTACGCTATCCCTACACTCAAAGTTTCTTGATATCGTGCATCTTGGCGCATGCTTGGCGTGTAAAGGCAGGTTCAACATGTGGGAGCGTGTTGCAAACTGTTTACAACGGTTTGCGCTGGCGTGCACGTGTGTAAGGCAGTGTGCGCGCGTTTTAGCATGAATCAGCCTAGCTAACACCGTGTAAGGATGTGTACGCACGTGTAACACCGTGTAAGGATGTGTGCGCGCGTGTAACACCGTGTAAGGATGTGTGCGCGCGTGTAACACCGTGTAAGGATGTGTGCGTGCGTTTAAGTGATTGTGGACGTGTTTAAGCTGGTGTGCACATTGCTCCCCCTCAGGAAACAGAGAGGAAACAGGAAACAACTAAAATCCAGGTAAACTGCCAGAGGATACTACTGGAGTTAATTGGTGGAAACAATTAGAAGCAGGCAATTACACAGGCAGACTAGAAGCCCAACCCAGCACTTAAAACACTGCAAGGAGCAGTGCAGGCTGTTTCTCACAACAGATACTGCCAGAAACTAAGCTATCAGAATGGAAAACTGAAAAAAGCTGAACTCAGAGCAGAAATGCTAGGGGCTGCCATAGCTATTATAGTCAGGCATAGGCGAATTGCTGAGGGTGGTGACAATGCAGATGCTGACAGACAACCCAGAGTGAGGAGAAGGAGAAGAGTATACAGGCCCAGGGTCACCTACCATGGGTTACATGAGCTGGAGATAGTAGAGCTATAGAGTGGACAGAGAGCTCCTGCAGCAGATTGTTGAGCTGTGCAGGCCACGCCTCACACACAGAACCAACAGAGGGGAACCCATCCCAGTGGAAACCAAGGTATGTGTTGGCCTAAGAATACTAGCAACAGGTACCTTCCAGAGACCAACTGGCGATATGATGGGGATATCACAGGCATCAGCCTCCAGGGTACTGCACCAGTTCCTGGATGCCATGTCACCACATGTCAGTGATCATATATATGTCCCTAATGACCGTGAGGTTGTGGCCAGCAATATGCGTCTCTTCCAGCAAATAGCGGGATACCCTGAGGTGCTGGGTGCAATAGACTGCATGCACATACGCATCAAAGCACCAGCCGGTGAGCGGGGTAGAGCCTACATTAACCGCAAGGGATACCCCTCCATCAACTGCCAGGTCGTGTGTGATGCCCAGGGCATAATAATGAATGTGTGTGCTGGCTGCCCTGGGAGCTACCACGATTCCCACATCTGGCATCTGACGCAGCTGTACCAATCATTTGCCAATGGGGACTTCCCACACGGACACCTAGTGGGGGATGCAGGTTATGCACTTGAGCCATGGCTGATGACACCCATCAGAAATGCACACACACCTGAACAGGAACACCATAATGAGGCACACGCACAAACACGTAATATCATAGAGCGTGTGTTTGGGCTGCTCAAGTCACGGTTCCGGTGTCTGGACACATCTGATGGAGCTTTGCAGTACACACCAACTACATGTACCCAAATGATCATGATATGTGCTATGCTACATAATATGATCCTGCGGAAACAGCTGCAGCAGGACCAGCACAGGGCTGGGCCAAACATCCCCCCACCATTGCCAAGGCCACCACAGGCAGGGGGTGACTCGGAGGAGGAACAACCTGACCTTGTCCCAGTAGGCAGAAGGAGGCGTGCCCAGTATGCCCTGGCCTTGGCAAAGAGGCCACATAGCACATACGCTTGGTCAGTAGGAACACTGGGACTGATACCCGCTCTGACTCACTCATACAGTAACAGGGATGCCTAACATGACACAATCTGCTTCCAAACGTACAGGGAGTGTAGTATGTGTATCCGACAGAGGTGGCCCTGCAGCACCACCTGAGGCATGAATGCCATGTGTTAAGTAATGTAATATCATGTACAATATGCACACCTGAGGACCCCAACTAACATCCATATCCACGCATATGACCCTGCGGAAACAGCTGCACGTCATACAGTGATGTACATGTGCAAAAACATGGAACAAGATACAAAATGAGGGTGACTAGCAATAAATAGCATGGATAACCACACACCCATGTTTGTACCACAACAAGAAGCAACATGGAATAGCCATGGTCAAAAACCAATGGCTAAAACCGACTACTACTATATAGCCTGCTGCAGACCACTGTCCTAATAGCAGGAACTGCCCCAGGCCTATGTCCATAGGTTCATAGGTTCATACTAGGCTATCTGCCCTAGGGCATTAATAAGCCTAGCCCAGAGTTTTGTGGCTTCTGCCACCCCTGCAACTTGATGGATAATATGCCCATTATTTTGCTGTGCCCCTGTCAAGCAGTGATACTGAGGTTATCCCTGGGGTATACCTGCAATCTCCCATCCATTGGTCAAGATCTCACTTGAACAAAGCCAGTGAGGTGCTCAGCCTCACATGTACCAGGATGTTGTTCCACAGCATATGGACTCTCTGGGTGATGAATCTGTCCCTCCAGCACATCCTATTAATATCTGTGTTGAGGTTTAGGTCTCCTGCCCTTGTAGTTCTGATGGATGTAGAGGTCTTGAGGTGAAGCATGTTCATTAATTATGGGTTGGACATAGCCTTGTATGTCAGGCACAGGTCACCTCTGAGCAGACAGTAAGCGACTGAATACAGCTGGAATTCCTTCAGTCGGGCAGCATAAGAAATATGTTTGAGACCCTTTCACCTCCTGTCGAGGAATTTGTGGGCCCATCCAATCTGAATGGGGCATTGTATGCAATCATTGGTCTGATGAGTGATGAGTACAGGGAACAATGACCTCCCTTGATCTAGATGTGAATCACTGCATGATGAGGTGGCCAATGTAGAAGGCCTTCCAAACTACCCTGGCAATGTGAGTGTCAAACAAAAGGTCACTGTCAACCTGGGTGCCCAGGTCCCTGATAACCTACGTTGTGCTTAGAGGATTGCCACCTAGATGGGAAGTAGTGGTAACCTTGTTCTTCCTGAAGGGTATGGCTATGCATTGTTTAGTGTTTAATGTAAGGCCATGGCTGCGGCACCAGTTATCTGTGTCTATGAGACCCTTTTGAAGGATGTCTGTGTCAGATGGGTTTCCAACTATGCTTCCCAGTTTGCAGTCATCTTCAAACTTTGTCAGCCATAATCCTCCTGTGTTTGCTCGTACTTCTGAAAAGTAGATACTGAACAAATGTGGGCCCAGGACTGAGCCCTGTGGGACACCACTTGTGACAGCTCTGGAGTGTGAACTGGCACCAGCAACTTTGACCCTGTGTGTTCCGTCACTTAGCCAGTTTGCAACCCATGCTGTGATGTATGGGTTCACAATTAAGCTGGTGATGTTTTCAATGATACCTGAGTGGGGTATTGTGTCGAAAGCCTTTGCCAGGTCAAGGTAGGCTGTGTGGACTGCCTTGCCCACGTCAATGGCCTGGGTGAGTGTTTTGAAAAAGTCAACCAAGTTTAAAAGGCATGATCTGCCCTTGACAAAGCCAAACTGGATTGGATCCAATGTCTGCAAGTCCCTATGTCTTCATTTAGAATTCCCATTATGATCCTCTCCATAGCTTAGCAGAACAGGCTTGTCAAGCTGATGGGATGGTAGTTTCTGGGGTTGGTGGAGGCACCTCCTTTGTGAAGTGGGTCCACCATTGCTGTATGCCACTCCTTGGGAACATATCCTGAGATGAGGCTAAGATTAAACAGCTGCCCTAACTGTGGGTGTAATTACTCATTGAGTTCATGGAGCACACAACTGGGGACACCATCTGGTCCCATGGATAAAGTGTTTTCTGCCTTGGATTGAGCAGTTCCCACCCCAGCAGTGGAGATGTTTGGGGGGCTACAATCCTCTGGTGTACATACCCCCAGTTGGGAGAAATCTGCACTGAACCTGTCAGCCAGTATGTTGCCAATGTCTGGAGGTGCAGTGATATCAACATCATTCTGAACTAAGTCTGAGCATATCTGGGAGTTCCCTCCCAGGTTTCAAACATAGGTAAAAAAGGCCTCATGATTGTCCCTGGAGTCCTGAGTGGGTTTACTCTCAAAACATGCCTCGGATGATTGTATGGGGGAACCCAGTGTTTTACTCACAATGAGCAGGGGTGTCTTCCCCCCTACGGATTACTCTCTATCTCATAGTAGCTCCTTCCTTGTGTTGTACAGCTTGTTTATGGCTAGGGTCCACCAGACTGGATGCTTGCCTGTGGTACAAAGAGTCATTATTTTTGGGATTGCCTGAACCATGCAGTCCTGGAGGTGCTGGTAGAAGGCATTTCTAAGTGATACAGTGGCTTGGGTAATGGTGTCCGCTGGCCTGGGGGCCTTGAAAGAGACCACACCAGTCCTCAGAAATGTGAAGTCGGCATTTGAGAAGGTCTTCACCGTTTCTTTTCCCATCTGGGGTGTGGGTGGGATGTGGACTCCCACTGAGAGTAGTCCATGATCTGATCTCACCAATGATGGGTATACGTCTGGTGTTGAACAGTGTGACCCCATGTCCGTGAGGATGTGTTCTAGTATGTTGCCTCCACTTGAGGGGATTGGGACCAGTTGTTCCATGGCATTTCAGTGTATGAACTCTTGGAACCTTTGTGTTAGAGTGTTGTGGCATGATTAGTGATCCCAGTCTATATGTGGATAGTTGGAATCATCCAGTAGGATGGTGTTTGGAGATACATTTATCCCCTTCAGTGTTTGCAGGATAGCTGTGTGAGGTACCTGAGTTTGAGCGGGTGGCATGTAACATGCTACAAACTGCAGAGCAGTCTTGCCTACGGTCACTGGCACCTGGATGGTCTCCGATGCATCGTGTGTTGCCACCAACCATGAGGTGAGGGTGTCCTTGATGAATATGGACACCCACCATCCTTCTTGGTGTTGTCGGGATGCTGGTGCCGGAATGCATGATATGAGGTAACACCCGATAGTGCCGGGGTGCTGTCAGAAGCTGTGAACCAGGTTTCAGGCACAGCACAGACATCAATGTGCTACATACTGAGAAGGGCATAGAGTGTGTGCAGCTTGAGGTTGAGACCTTGGGCATTGAGCAGCATTAGCCTTAGTGTCTTTCCTTTACTGTGTTCTAGGGTGGTAGGTGTAGAATCTGAATCTTGCATAAAAAAGGCACAATGGGGGTGGCAAGAGCATCATCTGAAATCTGGAAGCCCAGGGGTGACAGGTGCAAGCCGTCCCTTGCAAATCACCGTGGCCTGTCCAGCATGTCATCCCAGGCAGACAGACATTGGACCCCCTTAGAATGACACCATAGTCTAAGCAAAATACTACAGCTGATCATCTTGTCTCTGGTTATGTGGCATCATACTTGGTGAAGGTAGGATACTGCCGAAGGTCAGGGTCATACCTGCCTGGCCTACATAATCAGAGGGATCCTCTATGTCTCTTTCCATGTAGTCCAGGGAGGTACATCTCAGGTTGTTCACACCAGCATGGATTATGACTGGGTCAGACCTGTACTTGCAGTTTAGTGACCTGAGTGCTTGCATTATGTGGTGGATTCCAGTGCCCGATAGGCAGCTTACTGTGACCTCCTCTGTACCTGATCTGGTGAGTGGGACATCAGTGTGTCTGACTATGGAGTCACCTATGACAAGTGTGTCTGGCATTGTGTTTGGCCTTAAGGGCTGTGACTGTTTGGCACACCGACTCTGTGGTCAATGTGTTGCATGTGCTGTGCCCTGTGGAGGCAGTTGTGTGAGTGTCTGCTGTGGTGGCCACTGTCATTCTGGTAGACTTCTGATCAGAGCCTCCGAGAGTGTCTCTGTGTGTCTATGTGTATGATCTTAAGTTGTGACAGTGCCATGTGAGACTGGATTAAAGATGTGTGTGTGGTTACCTTCACCCTCTCTCTGGTCTTGCTAGTCCTATGTTGAGAGAGCTCAGCCTCCACTTTGGCTATATAGTTGCATCTCTCACATGTATGTGTGTTTTATGGCAGAAGGAGAGGGTTGTCAGTGTACATGAGGCAACTGTAACAGTGCCTCAATATTCCCAGGTTCACCAGCTGAGCAGGAGAGGACACTAGCAACTGATCCCTAGACATGCTAGAAGGAATAGACAAAACAATGTTGGAATACAGGGAGATATCAAGCCCCCCAAGCCACATCATACTGTTTGATTGACAATAGCTACACATACACCGGTGTTTCATAGTGTCATAGTGTACTACTAGGCTATCTGCCCTAGTGCATGTATAAGCCTAGCCATAGTGATGTGGCTATTGCCACCCCTTATAGTGGTAATAAGTGTACAGAATAGATTCTGAATATTGTGCCTCTGACTTAGTATTGACACATTATGACCCCCTTACGTAATTGAATAACATGACTGTGTCTCTGTCTAGTCTGTGCGTCCGTCTCATATGCAGTTGTCCAGATGTCTCCTGAAGAGAGTCAGTGAGGGACTCTGTCAAACATGAACTGGGATACTCTGCTAGAGTGTGAGATGCCTCTGAGTTATGACTCTGTCCCTCCAGCATGTCCTATACATGTATGTGCTGAGGTTCAAATACTCAGCTCTCATGGCTCTGGTGGATTTGGATTGCTTGCAGTGGAGCATGTCCACCAAATCCTGATTGGACATGGTCTTGTATGTCAGGCATAGGTCACCTGTAAGTATGCGGTATGACACTGAACAAAGCTGGACTTCCTCTATTCTGGAAGCATATGACATGTGTTGAAGAACCCTGATCTTCATGGTAGGTACTTTTCGGGTGCAAAGGTGCAAAAGGCAGGATCTGCCCTGTACAAAGCTGAACTAGGTGGGAACAAGGGTCCATAGGTCAGTAATGTGTCTGTGTAAGAGCTCCATGACTCCTCCCATATCTTTGCAGACAAGGCTGGTTAAGCCTGTGTGGTGGTAGTTGCCATGGTCTGTGGAGGCATCTCCTTTGTGGAGTGGGACCACTGTTGCCGTATGCCAGTGTTCAGGTACATATCCTGTAGCAAGACTAAGGTTAAATAGCAGTTGTATATATGGGTCCACCCCGTACTGGAGTTCACATAGCATGCAACTGGAGATACCAGCAGGTCCCATGGATGCTGTGTACTTGTCTTTGCTGAGTGTGGCTCTCACATGGACATCCAAGATGACAGTGAGGTTACATACAGCAGTGATAACTATCTTGTTTTGGGGTGAGGGAGGGGGTAAATCACACTGAAGCTGTCCGCCGGAATGTTGCCAATATCTGTCAGGTCACTGGAATATATGTTGTTGTGTACCAACTCTGAGCATATCCGAGGGTTCACAACCAGGTGTCTGACATAACTGAAGAAAGCAGTGTGGTTACCTTCATTGTCTTTGGTGATTTATGTCCCCAAGTTGACCTTGCATGTCTTTATGAGATAATGTAGCTTTCTACTAGTGCTGATCACAGCTGTCTTCCCTTTTGGAGATGTAGCTCTGTCTTGCATTAGTAACCCTCATCTGTCATACAGTTAGTTTATGGCTGGGGTCCACCAGACAGGACACTTTCCCTTTGTGGAGAGGGTCCTGTTTTCAGTTGTGATTGTATGGTCCATGCTGTCTGACATCTAGCTAAGGGGAGGTCATTCTGGTTCTGCAGTTATCTTTCATCAGCAGTAGAAATGACCACAACAGCCCCTGTGGGTGTACCTCATGCACACACATCCAGCACCTGTAAAGTCCACAACAGTACCTCACCAGGAGTATGACAGAGCTGGAACACATGTAATGTGTAGTCTGATTAAACAGAGTGCAGCTCCACACACTGCCATGCTGTCCACCCAGATGCAAGCTGTGCCTGATGTAGAAAGCCATGTCCAAGCTGGAATCAATGCACATGCTGCACCTTGTACAATCTGAATGGCAGGGAGCTATGCACATGAGGGACCTGAACCCCAGCACTGACATATATAGGACAGGCTGTACTGCATTATCCAAAACACAGAAGCCACCCCACACATGAGTAAACTACCAGTACAGGTTGTCCATAGAGACACTGGTTGAGTCCCTCAACAGGAATCCTAATGAGTGGATGGGAGATGGGAGGTTTACCCTGGGTATCAATGTTATGTCACAGGTAGACAGAGGCACAGTATACTAAACAAGACATATGACATGGCAAACTACGCTTACAATGTGTTGCTGGACAAACACATTCTCCGACTAGCATTAGGTCAAGATACCTCTTGAACACAGCCAGCAAGGTGCTCTGCCTCAAATGGACCAGGATTGTATTCCACAGCATAGGGAGTCTCCGAGTGATAACTCCATCCCTCCAACATGTCCAACATACATCCCTGCTAAGGTGTAAGTCACCTGCACTAGTGGTTCAGGTGGATCTTCTGAGTCTGAGGTGGAGCATGTCCATTAATCTCTGTTTGGACATGGCCTCGCATGTCAGGCACATGTCACCTCTAAGCAGACAGTATGTGAGTGAATAGAGTGTGAGTGTCTTCAATCTGGCAGCATATGACAGCTACGAAAAAAACAGCAAAAAGGAGACAAGTATAAATGACAGTACTTCACCGAAAAAGAATATACTTGTTGAGGAAATAAGGCAACCTCCATTCTTCTTATAAATATTTTGATTTAATGATCCACCACAGGGAAATAAAACACCATCCAGTAGCACAAAACCACAGCAAAAACAGCAACACAAAGAGCATAAACGCCAATAGATTCCACTGCGTTTTCGTTTCAGAAACTTCTTCCGATGAAACAGAATACAAACTGAAGTTTCATGAGGCTCTTAAATACTCTCTACATTGAAGTTCATCACATAATTAAATGATTAATTGCCCAATTAAACAATTAAAAGTGCCAATACCATGTAAGGATTTCCTGTATAAGGCTTAACTCTTTAATTCTTTTTAAATAAGAAACTCCCTTGGTTTAAAATTTGATTTGTGTTGCTGTTTTTGCTGTGGTTTTGTGCTACTGGATGGTGTTTTATTTCCCTGTGGTGGATCATTAAATCAAAATATTTATAAGAAGAACGGAGGTTGCCTTATTTCCTCAACAAGTATATTCTTTTTCGGTGAAGCATATGACAGCTGTTGGGGTTCCTTGATCCTTTAGGTGGGGGACAGTCAGGGTGTCTCCAATTGCTGCAGATGTTGGGTGAGATACAGCCAGAATAGGGCATTCGACTCGATCACCGGTCTGATAAGTGAAGAGTACAGGGGAACAATGACCCACTAGATCTGGATGTGAATCCCATCCTGATCAGGTGAACAATGTAGAAGGTCTTCCTAGCCACTTTAGCAATGTGAGTCTCAGAAGAATGGCGACTGTCAACCTGGGTCCCCAGGTCCATGATAACCTCCTCTGTGCTTAGAGGATTGCCACCTATATGGTAGCTTGGGGTCACCTTGCTTTTCCTGAAGGGTATGTCTACACATGTTGTGCACTTTGACTTCAGGCCATGGCCCTGGCACCAGCTATCAGTTACTGTGAGTCCCTTCTGAAGGATATCTGTGTGTGATGCACTGTCCACTATGGTGCCCAGTGTGCAGTCATCTGCTAACATTGTCATCCAAAGTCCTCCCATGTTGGCCTGTACTTCTGGGAAGTACATGACAAACAATGGGGGCCAAGGACTGAGCCCTGTGTGACACCACCTGTGACCAGCCTGGAGTCTAACATAGTGCCAGCAACTCTAACCCTGTGGGTCCCGTCCTTAAGCCAGTTTGCAACCCATCTTGTGACATATGGGTTTACATTTCAGTTGTTAGGGTTTTCCACAATACCTGAGTGGGGTATTGTGTTGAAAGTGTTTGCAAGGCCAAGGTAGGCTGTATGGACTGCCTTTCCCCAACAATGGCCTAAGTGACCAATTTGAAGATGTCAACCCAGTACAAAAGGCATGATCTGCCCCTGACCAAGCCAAAATGGGATGGGTACAATGTCTGCATGTCCCCTATATCTTTGTTTATGAGCTCAATTATGATCCTCTCCATAGATTTGCAGACTACACTTGTTAAGCTTATGGGGCAGCAATTAACAGGGTCTGTAGAGGCACTGTATTTGTGCAGATGTGCACAACTGGACCCTAACCAGGCTGTTGTGCACACTATGGAAATGTAAAGCAGTGATAGGACTAAAGCCCAGGATACTGACCACCACAGTGAAAGTACTGAAACACTACACTAGACAGTGCTACAGTGTTAGGTCAGTATGAACGGATGTTGACAATTGTGTGCAAAGTATCCCATGCAAAACCTGCAGGCACAGTATACTCCCTGTTTTGTTCACACAAAAAGCATTCGGACAGTAACTACACAACATGGCACAGAACACACAACCATAAACTGGAGGTATTTGTTGAAGGTCACACTCATCCACAAATGCGATGGGCTGCAGAGTTCAACATATGTAAAGCCCACACTGGGCATGCTCACACACTTAGATAAATGAGACATCTTTCACACAACATGCCATGGGAAGGCTGAACTGGGCATGCTCACACACTTGGTCCAAATGTTACCCCTAGCAAATGTGAAAACACACCAGAAGATGCTCATCCCCCTTTCTAGACACTGATCATGTAAGCACCCTATAAGTACATTGGAGAAAAGGATTCTCTCAGTAATCCGAATAGCGCACCGTGCTAATGCGTCCGTCTGTAGTGTCATAGCATAGTTAGGTAGGGGTTTGAATCCAGCAGGTGGCAAGTGTGTGTGAAGGGGGGTAAGTGTGTATGAAAGAAACACCCCTTTTGGCAACTGGGAAAACACACCAGAGGATGATCATTCCACTTTCTAGACTCTGATGATGTCAGCACCCTATAAGTATATTGGAGAAAAGAATTCTCTCAGTAATCCGAATAGCGTGCCGTGCTAATGCGTCCGTCTGTAGTGTCATGACATAGTTAAGTAGGGGTTTGAATCCAGCAGGTGGCAAGTGTGTGTGAAGGGGGGGTAAGTGTGTGTGTATTAAAAAAACATTCCTTTTGGCAACTGGGAACACCAGAGGATGATCATTCCACTTTCTAGACTCTGATGATGTCAGCACCCTATAAGTATATTGGAGAAAAGGATTTTTTCAGTAATCCGAATAGCGCACCGTGCTAATGCGTCCGTCTGTAGTGTCATAACATAGTTAGGTAGGGGTTTGAATCCAGCCGGTGGCAAGTGTGTGTGAAGGGGGGTAAGTGTGTATGAAAGAAACATCCCTTTTGGCAACTGGGAAAACACACCACAGGATGATCATTCCACTTTCTAAACTCTGATGATGTCAGCACCCTATAAGTATATCAGGGGAAAAAAAAGCCACTAGTAATGTGAATAGCGCACTGTGCTAATGCGTCTGTCTCTAGTGTCATAACATAGTTAGGTAGGGGTTTGAATCCAGCAGATGGCAAGTGTGTGTGAAGGAGGCTAAGTGTGTGTGTATGAAAGAAACATCCCTTTTGGCAACTGGGAAAACACACCACAGGATGATCATTCCACTTTCTAAACTCTGATGATGTCAGCACCCTATAAGTATATCAGGGGAAAGGAAATCCCCCAGTAATGCGAATAGCGCGCTGTGCTAATGTGTCCGTCTCTAGTGTGTTAACATAGTTAGGTAAGGGTCTGAATCCAGCAGGTGGCAAGTGTGTATGAAAGAAACATCCCTTTTCCCTTTTGACAACTAGGAAAACACACCACAGGATGATCATTCCACTTTCTAAACTCTGATGATGTCAGCACCCTATAAGTATATCAGGGGAAAAGAAATCTGCCAGTAATGCAAATAGCGCGCTGCGCTAATGCGTCCGTTTCTAGCGTCTTAACATAGTTAGGTAGGGGTTTGAATCCAGCGGGGGGTAAGTGTGTATGCTTGATATATCCCTTTTGGCAACTGGGAAAACACACTACAGGATGCACATACCCCTTTCTAAACGATATTACAATTATGTATGGCTTTTGATTACAGACATGCCATGTGTGTTGTGCACACACAGAATGCCCATGTGTGTGGGTTGTCCCTCACAATAATGCATGACATTGATTACACCGGTTATGGCAATGAACACATGATGTATGTGTGTGCCAAATACACATATGTACCTGTGACTTTCAATAGTTACCATGTGTGATGCCTGCCACATGTGAATACATGGTATTTGCACAGGGTAACATTATGACCGTGGTCTTCTTTGCAGATGCTGCATGTGGGATGTGTATATACAGTGTGAGATGTAGTTGCTATCAGCCTAGTAGTGAGGGATGCACACCTGGTCTGGGGCATAAAGTCTACATGTTGTTGATGTACAGGAGGTGCATGTTCTCACCTGTTGTGGGAGTGGTAAGACAGTATTCCATAGCAATGCAGTGACTGCATGCTAAGAACCATTCAGCTAGGGTGTTGTAGCTACACTTATTCATTAGCATTCAGTAATTTGTCGGAATCCCTGGTGAGGGTCTGATGCCAACCAAGGTCAGGGGTCTACCAGCCTGTGTCACTTGCTCAGTGATCCCTTCCATGTTCCCTATCATGTATCCCAGTGAGCGACATCCCACATCAGCTGTGGTGGCATGGACAATGACTGAGTCATATGTGTCCATGCATCTGACTGACTTGTATGTTGTTGTTACAGTTTGGCCATGTGTTTCCATCTCATACATGTGATGTACATCAATGGGTAGGGGATAGGGTTGACTGTGTACATGTGGCAGCTGTGACATTACTACATGACACACATATTCCACAACTGTACCATAGAGGTGACTGACAACTGACCTTTGCACATGCTACCGAGTATTGAGATTACATTGGTGATTGACAGCACATAGGGCCAATGGTGAAAAAGAGACATAGGTCCATAGGTTTGTACAGGGATATCTGCCCAGGGCATGTATCCACCTAGCCAGAATGTGTGTGCCTTTCAACATGCATTGTGAATCTGTCTTGCTATGCCCTTTTCCAAGGTTAGTATACTGTGCCTCTTTCTCAAAGTGACACATAAGTGATACCCAGGGTAACCCTACAATGTCACATCCAGTCATTAATATCGCTCTTGAAGATCGTCACTGAGTCAGTCTGCCTAACCTCTATTGGGATAATAATCAGGAATGAAGGGAGCCTCTGAGTTGTGAATGTGCCCCTCCACCATGTCCTATGTATATCACTCCTGAGGTTCAAGTATTTCCAGCGTGTATCCTGGTGGGATCTGGATATTCTGAGATGCAGCATGGCCATTACGTGAGGGTATGACCTGGCCTTCTATGTCAGGCACAGATTGCCTATGAAGAGGCAGTATGTCACTGAGTAGAGCTGCTGCTACTTTAACTAGTCAGTATGTGGCATCTGTTTGAGCACTTTGATCCCCTTGTCGAGGTACATATGTGGTAGCTCCAGTTGCTGCAGGTGTCTGGTAAGGTGCATGCCGACAGGTTCATCATAGTCAATTATGGGCATGATGAGGGATGAGTAAAGGGCACAATGTCCTCCCCTGGCCTACATGTGGATCCCATGATGATGTGGCCCATATAACATGCTTACCTAACCACTTTGTCCATGTTGTTGTCAAATAGTAGAATGCTATCAACCTGCGTACCCCAAGGTCCATAATTCCTTGGTCTGCACTTACTGGATTAACACATATGTGGTACGTTGTGGTCACTTAGTGTTTGACAAAGGGGATGACTATACTCTTTCTGTCATTCACGTTGAGGCCATGGCTGTGGCACAAGTCGTGTGTTTGCAAGAGTCCCTTTGGAGGATGCGTGTGTTAGCTGGTGAGTTGATTATGGTGTTAGGTCTGCAGTCACCTGCGACTTGCTGAGCCACAGTACTTCCATGTTGGCCTGTACCTATGACAAATATATAATGAACATGACAGCTCCTAGGGCTGTGCCTTGTGGGACACCACTTGTACCAGGTTGGAGGCTGACATGGCTCCAGCAATTCTACCATGTGTGTTCTGCCCTTGAGCCACTGTGCAATACCCATAGTGACATAGGGGTTAATATGTACACTGGTGAGCTTCCCTAGAATGCACAAGTGGGGTATTGTATCCAAGGCTTATGCAAGGTCCAGGTAGGCTGTGTGGACCTCCTACCCCTTGACAGTGGCCTTGGTGACTGTTTCAAAGAAATCAAACAGGTTTGATAGGCAGGATTTGCCATTGACAAAGCCAAACTGTGTATGGTGACATGTCTGTAGGTCCACAATATCTAGATATGTGAGGTTCATGATGATCCTTGCCATAGCTTTGCAGACAAAGCTAGTCAGACATATGGGCGAGTAGTGTCCAGGATCCGTGACGGCACCACCTGCATGTTGAGGGACCACTGTTGCTGTATGCCACTCTCTGGCCACATATTGTGTATTAAGGCTGGGATTGAACAGTGGTGTTATGTCTGGGCGTAGCTCTTCTTGTGGTTCATGTAGGACACAGCCTGGGACACTGTCTGGTCCCATTGATGCAGTGTTTATTGCTTTGGGAAGGGCATCTCTTACCTGAGCATCTGTGATGTCAGGGGGGGAAGCACTGTGCTGCGAGACATATTTTCCCCTTTGGTGTGGTGGGGAGAGAAGGCAGCATTGAACCTGTCCACTAGGATGATGGCAATGTCTGTGTGTTTTATATTTTGTGTGACATATTGGATTACCTCTGAGCATATCTGGGTAGTACCACCCAGGTTACTAACATAACTACAGGCAGCCTTGTGATTATCCTCAGTGGCTTGTGGAATCCTCTCTCAAAGATGGCCTTAGACAATCATATGGGTGCCTGTAGTTGTCTTCCAATACTCATCAGTGGTGCCTTCACATTTTGGGAGGTTGTTGTATCATGTAGTGGTGTCATCCTTCTATTGTATAGTGTGTTTATGGCTGGTGTCCGGCGCCCAGGACATCTGCCTTTGGAGAATTGGGTCATGCTTTCATATGTGGCTTCATGATCCATGCATTCCTGAATGTGTCCACAGAATGCCTCTATACAGGTATCTGCAGTCTGGTCCATATTTTCAACAGGCCTTGGGCCTTTGAAGGTTTCCACATCATTTATGAGGGTGTGCACTTGCTTGACATGAGCTGTTGACAGGCGTGCGCCTCCAGACAGAGCAAGGTGAGGGTCACAGTCAGCTACCTGTTGGGTGATAGAATGTGCCACATAACACAGGCACACAGGTCACTCCACAGCAAGTACAGCTATGAGGCAGACATTGTCCATGCTGGTGCAAACAACCTGAGACGTACCTCCCTGGACCACATGGAAAGAGACACAGAGGTGCTCTTACAGCACCCTCTCAAACTCAGGACTCCCACACAGCCTTCATGCTGACACAGGAGAGTTTAGATTACTCTGCAAACACCATCATACTGGGTGATGCCAGCTACCCAAACATAGACTGTGAACATTACACAAGCCACAATACCCAAGCTCTAAGGTTCCCATTGATCAGACATTCTTTGGCTATGGAACAGGTAACCAACCTTCCCACAAGAGGGGCAGATATACTAGAGCTGATCTTTACAAACATGAGTACAAACTGCTCACCACTGGGAGTATATCCCTCATTGTTGCAATCAAACCATATACTAATCACACTGGAGTTCTGGATCCCCCACATATGCAAACCTCCAACACATCGATGTGTGTGTGTGGGAAATGTCCCTATTAGCAACCGTGACAGTATCGTACAGGATGCAGATCCCCCTTTTGAAACACTGATGATATCAGGACTGTATAACTATATCACCTGTAGTAAAGTCCTCCAGTAATTTGCATAGCACGCTCTGCTAATGCGTCATTCTTCAGTGTCATAACATAGTTAGGTAGGGGTTTGAATCCTGCAAAGGGAATGTATGAGTGTGGTTTATGTGTGTGCACTATGCTGGGAGGGTTAACTGCCTTTTGCCAACTGGGAGAACACACTACAGGGTGCACATCCCTCCTCCTACACACAGATGATGTCAGCACCCTCTAAGTACAGCATTAGTAAAGATTTCTCCAGCTACTGTAAATAGCACACTCTGCTAATGTGTCTGTTTCTACTCTCATTGCCCAGTTAGGTATGGGTTTGAATCTTGCAAATGGAAAGTATGTGTTTTACTGTTGGTGGGGTTAGTGTGTGTGCACAATGATGGGGTGGGATGTGGCTTTTGCCACATGGGGCTATGCACTGCAGGGTGGTCATTACCCTTAACAAGCAGTGATGTTGATAGCACCCTATACAAACAAAACTACAAAACAGAAGGTGGTGGTACTGATAACACATGTAAGGTAACACTTCTTCAAGTAATGTCCACAAAACGGAGTAGGATAATCAAACAATTCTTTTATTCTATACAGACAACATGACAACAGACAACTAACTGCCAGTACTCAGAATAGTGTTATATGCTACTGTAACACGCACATGTACCCGAATATACCTAGATAGTGTTCTGAAGCCTGAATGTGGCAAGTGTGTGGATGTGGGATGTGTCTGTGTGTGCATTTCCGTATGGGAAACATGTTTGATGTGGCAATCAGGGTACTGCAGTACCTGATGCACATTACATCTTCCAACTGATGAGGTTGCCTGCACCCTGTGAGTACAGGTAGAGAAGGGGATGCCAGTAGTAAACAACATAGTGCACTTCTGAAATGTGTACCTGTCATGTATCAACAGCTACTCATGTAGGGTGATAAATAATGGGAATGGCAGGTGAGCGTGTGCATGTGTGTGGGTAGCAGGGTGTGTATAAATGCATGTGTGACAGAACAGATACATGTAGCTGAATCTACATAACAGCACAAGATGCATTGCCATAGTCAATGTTAGCATGTGATGGTGTGCAGCTGGTACACTTTGTTAAGTAGTATGGGTGCAGATAACAATTGAGGACATTCATACAGTTACTGCAGCAGGACTGCTGGGATATACACACATTTATACTGCAACAGTCAACAGTTACCAACATGTTACTACTTATACACATCTATGTAGTCACCCTGTGCATCAGCAACGTGTTTACCTTTACCTGCACCGATGTTGTAGTATGCAGGAGGTGGCACAGTGTCATCATATGCACAGGGTGTGGGTTAGGTATGCCCAAGCCGGCCACTGGTAACACCAATTGACATGTGTGTGTATGTGTGTTTGTGAGGGGCAGCAGTACAGGGTGGACCGTTGTTGGTGCAGTGTGTGTGTGTATGTGTTTGCCCTAGGTGTTAGGTTTCTGCATGTGTGTAAGCACGCACACAGTCCCACATAATGGCTGCCATGTACAGGGTTTTGTGGACAGCCACAGACTGCACCTGTCAGGTCATCCAGATCAGTGTCTGTGGGCACGGACACGGTACCTGTGCCTGGCAGGGTGCTACGGGCGTATCCGGTACTAACCCAGACTGGGTACTGTCATCGGAAGCAGGGGTGTGTTGACTGGACACAGTTCCCTGTTGGGACTGTCCAGAGCCACGTGCACGTGGTCTCCTGGGGCGTCTGGATGACAGCACAGACCCAGCATTGCTGGGGCTGGTGCTGGCACTTGAGGCGCGCAAGTGGGCCTGTTGTCGTCCGCGGCCACTGCCAGCTGGTGCTCTTGCTGGCATACGGCCACGCGTCGGCGTCAAACGCACACCATCGCCCTGGCCCATGGACATCTGGTTGTGGAGCAGTTGTTCTATGCCCCCACAACGTCTGTCAACGACATCTGTGAAGTTACGGATAGCATTCGCAACATCACGCATGCCGTCTGTCATGGCTATGCGACATGCTCTCAGCTCCCTCAGACCCTGTCTGGTGTACCTTTCCATACGTGCCTGTGCCTGCATGACAGTTCTAAACATAGTGGAGGTTGACATACCTCCTTGGGCACGTCGGCCAGAGGCAGTACGGCCACGGATGCCCCACGAGAACCCATGGGTGACTGTCTGCGTGGTACCATTGGAGGCCTCTGCTCATGGCTGCCTTGTGGGGATGCATGTACCACAGGTACCACATTACCCTGATCTATGCCCACTGCTGACTGTCCATCACCTAGGGACAATGGTGACAAAGGATGTAACGGCAGGATGACTGTGCGCATTGACGGGGTTGAAAGCTGTGTACTGTCAATTGGCTGACCAATGGCGGACCCAGACACACCTTCCTGCACCATTACAGACATTTCATCATCATCAGTACCTGGGGCACAAGATTCAGGTTCCCTGCTGCAGGTCACCAGAGCAGCACCAGAACCTACGGGAGGAAAACATGGAACACAGATTACAGTCTCAATACATATTTGAAAGAGATGCACTTCAATACTAATGCACACATTCAGAAATGGACACATGCACTCATGGACACTAACACACATGCACACTTGGGCACAGGCACACTTGCACACATGCACACCCCACAGTAAACACACACATCAGTACCGTGTTACACTACTCAATTTACTACCTGTCAATTACAGTTATTGTGAACACAGTCACCAGCATGTCTACTACAGAGTTACACTACTCTTCCTAGTTTTATAAATTGTTTTACAGATAATGTTAAAAAGACTCACCAGCATGTATGGCCTGCCTCATTGCTAGATGGGAGGGACCTGGAAGTGTGAAGAGAGTAATGTCAGTGGGCACATGTGTGCCATTCGTTTTGCACATGATACATTACAGTAGTACACTAGTTCCCTTATACACATCAGCTGCACATCATGTCTGTATATATATCATGATGACAGATACATACCACATGCACACCTTATGCGTGCATGAAGTAACAGCGTACGGAACAGTTATATGTACATACCAGGAGTTAACTCTAATCTCACCCTTACCTCTCTACAAACGTCAACTCAAACTGTACTTCCAAAACCACTGGCTTTGTTCTTCTTGGAGTCCAGGCTAACGTCCCTCTCCCTACACTCTCTTCACCTTTAACCCCTCATTGTGCATAGAAACTAGCTTCTACCCTGTTTCTTTCACCTTGATGTCCTTCTATGCTCTGACCTACTTCTCCCATCCCTCCCACCTCCTCTTGACTGTCTTCCTTCTTTTCCTCACTTCCCTTCTTGACGCCTGCCTCTTCCATATCATTGTATCTGTCATACTCCTTCTACTTCTCTACCCTTCTGAGCCCTAACTATTATGTATATGGCTTTTGCCTTATTGCATAACCATTATGCTTTAGGTAGGATTGCTTTGAAACCAACGGTACATTGTGTATGACTCTAAACTGTTTGACTTCCTTACATGTATGTTGATTTAATTAACAGGCTGGTGTACAATTCTATTATGTTGGCTGTCTGTATTGACAACTTGTCTGTCTGCCTTTATTACATTATGTGTGGAGCTTTTCTCCACAGGCCTCTACTGAAAATGAACTTATATCCAGCTAGACTATCTGGGTCAACAAATGTAAAAGTAATAACAATAAATGAATATGGCATCTTACCTGGACACTCGCTGTCTTGCTGCTGTGTGGATCCAACCTCCATCAGGATGCATGATTGTTGCTGTTGTTCTGGGGCTGGATCCACAACACTTAGCAGTAGCCCCTCCTGTCTGGTGAGGGGGATGTGGCCACCCCACCTGTGGCAACCTGTTGCCTGCGGATATCTGCAGCACGCTGGCGGACATTTCTAATCAAATCACTGCAGTGATGTCTCACCTGCTCATATGTCCTATCATGCATGCCAACATCATTTATCCTGCTAACGAGGTTTTGCCACAGTGCAGACCTCTCCTGCTGATTCTGGGTGGTGCGTGAGAACAGGATGGCATAGTCACGCACCAGGCTCTGGTGGATCACGTCATCCTCTGCAGCAGAGTAGGCAGGATTCCTTTTAGATGCCATGTCTATCTGGAAAGGTACACAAACAGGTTATCAGCATAGTATCTCAACAATACATGGTACACATTCTATACAGGGAGTGTTAACTTCTACTTATTACTGATTGGTTAAAACCTGATTACAGTGTAGCTATCATTCTATGTCATTTGTACTAAGTACTTGGCCTTCAGACCAGTTGTTTTACATTAGGGAGGTTGGTGGCAAGCACTGTGGTGGCAGGACACATATCTTTCATCCATTGAAGTTGGGAACTGCTGATTGTGGGCCCAGTGTACAAGTGTATTACTTCTGGTATGGGCAGTTGGCCTTCAGGCCAGTTATTTAACATTAACGAGGTTTGTGGTCTGCACTCATGTGTGACAATAGGCTGTACTCTGCCATTCATAGCTGGGGACATCTGGTTTCAGGTTTATAGTGCCTGCATATCTGAGCTGTATCTTACTGACATTGCTACACCTTGTTTGTTGTAGCAAACACTACATCCAGGCCTCCTGGATCTACCTTTGTTTATATGCTTGTTATCTGTTAGCTTGTTATTTCACTGGTATGCTACTTCCACATAGTACACATCTTCTCAACACATCTGTGACTCACTACTGTTATCTGCATTGCTTACTGTACGTACTTCCATGTTACACATGACAGCAAGTGACTGCTTGTCATTGTTGCATTTACTTAATTGTGACACATTGCACTTAGGTTACCTGGCATTTGCTCAGACACTTTTATATCAGTCAGCAGTTGTAGGTAATGTCAGTACACCCTCACTCCCCACTGGACCTTGTTTTCAATCATTAGTGATTACAGAGTTCACAATAGTATTCTAGCATGTCCAGAGGTCAGTTGTCAGTTCCCTCCCCAGTCCAGCTGGTGAGTGTGGTACTCCAGAGACAATGTTAGAACAGATGCATGTACACAGACAACCCCTCCTCCTAACAACAAATTCAAACTCATGTGAGTGATGCAACCATATACCAGACTGGAGGCTAGGCTCTGTCTACTCAATACCGCCATAACCAGTCAGGTGGCAAAGGGGATCACTCACTACACTTCCAGTCTCACGTAGACCTACCACAACAGCGGACCTAACACATGATCACACATGATCATACTTGTAGGCTCAGACCACAGCTCTGCCTATGCAGCAGAGACCTCCTAAGCAGACATCCAGGCAACCACTACCACATAAACGAACATGTGCAACACATATCACACAAAGCCAATGTGCTGAACACTCACTGCCATTAACAGTTAACAACACACCTCATACACCTGTACTAGGTGCCTCTATCATCAGGCACACTCACATCACGTTCATCAGGCTTAACGAGGTGAGGGTCACGGTGTGCAGCCTGTCAGGCACTATGACCTGCCACATAACACAAACACTCAGGTAACCCCAAGGCAGGTACAGGTATGACTCAGTCAATGTCCATGCTGCTGTGAATGGCCTGACACATTCCTCCCTGGACTACATGACATGAGACATTACAGAGCTCTCTGAGCACGTATCCCGAGACAGTTTGACCCTGACCTTGAGTAGCATCCTACCCTCACCTAGAACGATGCCACAATATCAAGGCACGATGATCCCTTCCAACAATTGACTGACATACTGGTGTCATTCACAGGTGTGCCAATGCCTGCCATCTTGGGGTGGTATGCTTTGCTAGGGACAGCTTGCACCTGTCACCACAGTCCTATTGACATTTGGTGGAGCCTCCTGCTACACCCATAGTGCCTGTATTAGGCAAGGCTCATAAGGCAAACCCACATCCATTTGTATCACAAAGGATGAGGAAGTAAGAGTGATGCTACTCAACACTGGACGTCTAGACCCAAGGATGCACGCACTCAAAACCCTACCTAGCATTCTGGACATCGATATCTGTGCAGTAACATGAACCTGTTTCAGGTTTCACAGGAGCACACCAGTACTACCACGGTATAGCTGTTACCATTCTTGTCGGCCCCAACACTTGAACAAGGGAGGGGGAGTATCAGTATTCAATGCAGATTCCCACGCCTCCACATTGGTGGCACAGTACAACATAGGTGTTAGGCCATTGAGTACAGAAGACGTAGTTGGGGACCTGGGGAAGACACATGGTAGCGGTCTGTCATTTGTCTACCACATGGCCAACGTGGATTGACAGACATGTTATATAGTCCAGCTAATCATGACTGATTCACATGTATGGCAGGGGAGGTCATTGTGCCTCTTTACTCATCCATCATCAGGCCTATAATTGCGTACAATGCACCTTTTGGGATGTACCTAACCAGACACCTACAGCAACTGGTACAGGACAACAGTACATCATCAAGGGGATGCAATGGCTCACACAGATGTCATATGCTGCCCAGGTAAAGTGAATCCAGCTGGACTCAGTGGCATACTGCCTGTTCAGAGGCAATCTGTGCGTGCCATATACAGCCATGTCCTACCTAGCAGTAATGAACGTGATGCACCTCAGGCAATCAGAGTCCCATACAGCCACATGCTCAGGAGAGCTGGACCTCAGCACTGACATACATGGACATGCTGGAGGGGCATATTCTAACCGAGAGGCTCCCTTCACTCTGTAATGAGCTCACACTACTGGTTAGGCAGAGTCCCTCATTGACTCTCTTCCATAGGAATCTGGATGAGTGGATGGAGATTATAGTTGTACCCCAGGTATCACTTCTATGTCACTGTTAGACAGAGGCACAGTATACTAAAGTCGGACAAGGGCATAGCAGCATAACTTGTGATTGGGTGGCAAAAGACAAACACATTCTCCTAGGCTTACCAATGCCCTAGGGCAAATAGCCTAGTATGAACCTATGAACTGTTCATTCTCAACTGTTCGAGCTCATTACAGAGTGAAGGAAGCCTCTCGGTTAGGAATATGCCCCTCCAGCATGTCCATGTATGTTCTATTCAGTCGCTTACCGCTTGCTCAGAGGTGACCTTTGCCTAACATACAAGGCCATGTCAAACCCAGATTTGATGAATATGCTTCACCTCAAAAAATCTAGATCCATCAGGGCCACAAGGGCGGGAGACTTAAACCTCGACACGGCTATTAATAGGACGTGCTGGAGGGATAGATTCATCACCCAAAGACTCCCTATGCTGTGGAACAAAATCACAGTATATGTGAGGCAGAGCACCTCGCTGGCCTTGTTCAAGAGAAATCTTGACCAATGGATGGGAGATCGCAGATATACCCCAGGGATTACCTCAGTGTCACTGCTCGACAGAGGCACAGCAAAATAATGGGTATAGTTCCCCATACTAAAGGGGTGGCGTAAGCCACAAAACGATGGGCTAGGCTTGTAAATGCCCTCGGGCAGATAGCCTAGTATGAACCTCTGAACATGTGTGTACTGCTATAGTACTTCTGCCATATGTTGCATGTGTGTGTGTTGTGGGGGATGCACAGATAATGGCCAGATACTTCTGCACAGGTGAGACGTCTGACACATTCTGGGTGTTCATCCATACATACTGGATGTGTGCTGCCATCCAACCCTGTGATGTGGACACACATTACTCAGCCTGGATATACATATCCGAACAACACCACAAGCACAGTACACTACCTTGCTATGTATGCATGTTATTACACAGGTATTCAGTAGTTATGACAGTGATGCTATCCATGCAGCCCACTGGGCCAGTGGAAGCCACAACACACACCGCCAGCACCTTTGCATATGCTTACCACAGACATCCCACATACTGCATGTACTGTGCACACAGTTATCTAACCCAGAACAACTGCACACCACTTATTAATCCTGTCCAGTGGACTACAGATACAGGCATATTGTATAACAATAGTAGGAGGCTACTGCAGCACAGGGCAGATTCACATGACGGGAAGGCATCTGTTGTCTGCAGTGTTAAGATGCTTCACATTCACCAAATGCACAGATATTGGCAACATTGTTGCAGACAGTTTAGGTGCAGATACCCCCCCCCATTGTCCTACACACGTGTTATTAGTAATCCCAGATGACTGTAACCTCCCTATCCTCTCACATGTCCAGGTGAGAGCCACCCTCATCATTGCAGAACACATATCATCACTGTTACGAAATGGTATCCCTGGATGTGTGCTACATTCACCCCTGGAGGACATAGCACCACATGACAGACATATTAATCCCTGGCCATACTACAGGATATGTACCTGAACAGTGCCATACATACACAGTGGTCCCACACCAATGAGGAGGAACCTCTACTGACCCTGGGAACTACTGCATCATATGCACAACTGGCCTTGTGTTCTAAGCTATGGAAGTGTTAGTTATGGCCCACATGTACAACAATATTACATATGTTTATATTTCATGACTATGTACACACAACCTATCTCATGGACATACCTATAGATAGTGAACTATGATACATTTGGAGGTGTCACAGTATACACAGGATTAACCTGCTACTTTGCATTACCTGTGTTTGTGGCAGCTGTTGCTGTGCCAGTGGTGCTGCTTGCTGCTTGCTCCTTGCTGCTTGCTGCTGCTTTTGCTGCTGGCAGTCCTAATATTTGTTTGGTTGTTTGGTTGTTTGGTTGTTTTCTCTGTCTCTCTCTCTCTCTTTATCCGTAGTGTTTGTGCAATGAATGTATTGCGTGAGTGTAGTGTGGGTACTCAATGCTTTTGTAGGTATCTGCATAGGTCCATGTGATGGCCTCTGCACCAATTGTAAGGCAGCATTTGCTAATTGCATGCAGCTGGGTGTGTACTGATTGCATGTCTCACTGTGATTTCAGGACACTGCTATAAAAGGGTATGTGAGATAGGCGTTGCCCTTTCAGATTGTAGGCCGTGGACCATGCTGGTATGCTGTTGACAGTGTTTTGTGAGTGTGAAGGTTAGTACATCTCCCATGCTTCATGCTGTGTTGTAGATTCAGGTTGCTGCATTTATCTTGCCTGTTCCCTGTAGTGAGTGTGTATGCATACTGACACCTACAACTATATGTCATATGTATTGCTATATAAATATATATATATCTGTGTACATATACATACTTTCATATATGTACATTAGCTGACATTATTGGGTACAAGCTAACAATTAGCAGGGCTGTTTCTGTTAACACTACACTAGTATGGGAATCCAGTAATTGGGACTATAAAAGTCTGCATGACATGCTTTGGGTAGTAGACATACTATATTGCCTTTATCTTCATTCCTACTATTACATGTTCCACTTATTTAGCACTATATTCCTGTATGAGAGTCATGGCTTAGTGGTAGGTCATACAGACTAGTGTTACAATGGTCTTGTGGTAGGGCCTACTAGTATGCTCATATTCTGCTTTTGAGTTGAGTATAGGGCCTATCAATCAAAGTGCTGGAGGCACCTTTAAGCAGTTAAAAGGGTTAGTAGGTCTCACCGGAGCCAGGCTGTGTTGCAGATTCTGGTTGCTGCATATATCTTCACTATTTCCTGTAGTGAGTGTGTATGGCTACTGAGACCTACAACTATATTTCATATGTATTAATATATATTTATATATATGTATGTGTAGATATACATACTTTCACATATGCACATTACCTTACGTTACTATGTACAAGCTAACAGGTAGCAGGGCTGTTTCTGTTCACACTGAACTAGTATGGGAATCCAGTAATTTGGCCATTAAAACTCTACCTGACATGCTTTGGATAGTACATCTCCTATATTGCCTTTATACTGATTCCTACTATTACATGTTATATTTATTTTAGCACTGTGTTCTTGTGAAGCAGGCATGGCTTAGTGGTAGGTCATACAGACTAATGTTACCAAGGTTCTGGGTTCGAGACTGACAGTGGGAATTTTTTTTACTTTGCAAACTTTCAAACTGAGTACAGGACCTGTCAATCAAAGTGCTGAGGCCACCTTTAAGCAGTTAGAAGGGTAAGTAGGTCACACAGGGGTCAGGCTGTGTTGCAGATTCAGGTTGCTGCAATTATGTTCACTGTTTCCTGTAGTGAGTGTGTATGGCTACTGAGACCTACGACTATATTTCATATGTATTAATATATATTTATATATATATGTATGTGTAGATATACATACCTTCACATATGTACATTACCTTACGTTATTATGTACAAGCTAACAGGTAGCAGGGCTGTTTCTGTTCACACTGAACTAGTATGGGAATCCAGTAATTTGGCCATTAAAACTCTACCTGACATGCTTTGGATAGTACATCTCCTATATTGCCTTTATACTGATTCCTACTATTACATGTTATATTTATTTTAGCACTGTATTCTTGTAAAGCAAGCATGGCTTAGTGGTAGGTCATCCAGACTACTGTTGCCAAGGTCCTGGGTTCGAGACTGACAGTGGGTATTTATTTTTCTTTCCAGACTTTCAAAATGAGTACAGGACCTGTCAATCAAAGTGCCATAAAGGCACTTTTAAGCACTTAAAACCAGGTCTGCGCTCGTTTTGCGGAGCTCACGACAAGCACTGGCGGTGAGCTCCGCTAACACAAGCGACACCAGCTAATTTCTTTGAAAGAAAAGAAAAAGGGGTGACAGGAAAGTGGTGAAAAGGGGTCACAAAGAGGGTAAGACAGTAGGGAAACAAGCGTGGGATTTGCAGGAGGGATGTAGGTAAGGCCCATAGATGCCCATGTCTTTGGCAGCAACAGCTGTGCATTTCCATGTATTTTGGTGAGACATTGGAAACCATTCACCCCTGAGAGAGGTGTCAGGACAACATTAATATTTGTTGTAGAGCCAATTGTAATTAACTGTTTCAATGTCATGCAGACATGTGTGCGACATGGACAGCTATGTATGGGGCGTAATTTTTTTGTGGGTACAGAGTGCCCTTTTTTTTTTTTTTCAGGTGAGAGTGGTATGTCAGGTGAAGGAAGTCGGTATAGCTGGGGAGGTAGGTTGGGTAGGTTAACAGACAAGACAGACAAGACGCATACAGGGGCGGTGTATGACACATGTGGGGGGGGTTACACAATTGACGGGGACGGAGGTTTGGATTTCCAAGATGCATGAGCCCACAGATGGCAACAGTGGAACTGATATCCCCACCCATAGGCAGTTGCCACTGTTCCTTCACAGCCCAGGACGGGGCTGTGCTGGGGGCTGTGTAGGCGGGGCAATGGCCGGGGCCGTTACCTGTGCCACACGAGCCTCAAGCTGGCGTAGGGGCCCAAGAACAGTGTCTTGGATCTCCCTTCACACCACAGACCGTACACCGAGGAGGGTGAGTGGACGAACCCCTCTGGCCACACTTGCAGTGGGGGGACGGGCCCCATCCCCTGCAGCGCTTCCACCCGAAGGTGGCACAGGGCCACTGGAGGGGGGTCTGGCCTGGGCACTAGTGCCAGGTGCAGTCACCAGCTGAGGTGGGAGAGGTGGGTCCGCTGGGACCTGCCTTCCCAAGCGTTCTAGGTTTGTGAGTAGTTATGTTAGTTTGGGTTAGTGGCATTGTATTCCATTCAGATTAGTTGTAACAGCATGCATTGTTATTCCCATCAAACAAACACCCAGATATTGACACCATTGAACAAGGGGCATATCAATATCACATGCATTATTTGAACAGAAATACACAGTCAAACAACATGCAGGGTTGATTAATGGCAACAGGCCATCAGATTTGCAGGTATGAACAGGGCACATGCGAACAGACATGCATATATTTTGAAACGGACAAATGTCCATGATTAATGAAATGTTCACATACCATTATTTAGTGGGTGTTGTTATATGGAATTATAGGGTTGGGCGGAGATAGAAAGTGATGACACATTCATATGTTACACATTGATTTACGTTTGTAATAGGTACACAATTAAGTTGAGGCTGATGTTTCAAAATAAATTTTATTTGACTGTCAAGCTACACCTGTTACAAATACATCACTATCCTACTTATTTTGAATTTGATCAGATACATCATCCTGCTACACTTTGATGACAGGACAGGGGACAACTATGGCTGTTTAGTCTGTCAGATAATCATTCATTCTATCTGCAAATTGTTTACTGTGATCACCATATACAGCATTTGGCCTAGACATTCCAGATTCTGACACACTGGAATCAGTTTGGGATATTAAGTTGTACTTCCCACATGCATTTAGTTCTGTAGAAACACACTGGGGCTAATATATTCAGGGGTTATTACTACTTTATTTATTCATACATGACCCTTTCTGTCACTCTCACACATCCTGCAACTTCTCAGTTCAGGTTGCTACTTCTAGGCTTTGTTCACATGTTAGACTGGTGGTGATTCAAACACTTTCCAACAGCCTCACTTCTGTCATGATTCAGCATTTCAACAGGGGATATATCTCACATGTGACTACCTCAGATTCTGAAGCTGTACTCTTGAGACTACTGCAGGTTACACTATTTTAATTAATGGTGGGACATCTGTATTACAGCACTGTTTAATTCTATCAATTATATTTTCAGTTACACTTGCATACTGATGAACTTGTTGCAGCCATACCTGCAGACTTTCAAATCTTGCTTGCACATTATATTACTTTTAATCAATACACTGCAGTGTTCTGATACATGCTACAGTATAATATTTATTTACAAGTACTGGGTGGGGTTACTAACCTGCATGGTGGCGCATCCGCTCCAGCCTACGGGCATGCACCTCGCGATTCATAGAGCGGACACCTGCAGCTGTAATACGAAAGAAGTAATATTGGACTACACATCTCCATGGTATCAGCTAGTTGAAATCCTTACATACATAAGTAAAATGTGACTTACTCAGTAGTGGGGCGTTGGGCATATCCTGGGCCTCCTGGATCCATTCGGTCAACTGGTCTTGCTTGCGTCGCTTCAGGTCCGCATGGTGGTGACGGACCTGCTCACCAGTGCGTGGAATGCCAGTAGCACTGGTCAGATCACGAGCCAACTGGTCCCATGCCTCTGCCCTATATGCTCCCCATGAGACCTGGCCCTGCATGAGTTGGGCCTCATGATGATGGACAAGGAGCCAGACCATGTATCTGGACTCCTCAATGCCCCAACGCTGTGCTCGAAAGCAACGTCCCTCACCTACTCCACTCATTCTGACTGCAGCTGTGTTCTACAATCGTTTCTGCTGTGTATTCCCGCCTATGGGGCTTATATATGCCGCTTTTCCCGCACATTTCTCTGATTGGCCGTTTTGGAATTGTATCTACTTCACTGAAAATGCTTTCTCATGCTCCATTCTGGATTTTATCCCATATATAAGCTATTTCTGCATTTCATGGTATTGCTGTCATGGCTTAGTGGTGAAGTACCTTGACTCTAGTGCATGGTATCCTGGGTTCGACTCTGGCAACTGACTTTTGATTTTCCTGACAGAAATGAGTTGAGGACCTGTCAATCAAACATGCCAAAAGCACTTTTAAGCATTTAAAACCAGGTCTGCGCTCGTTTGCGCGGAGGTAACGCATGCGCACTGGCAGTTAGCTTGTGGGAGCGGCGCGCAAACGGTGTGCGCTGGTATAAACCTTAATTGGCTAGTGACACACATGTTCAGCTAAGCACAGCTAGTTGCAAACAGTTTCAGCCTATTAAACTGGTGCTTAGCAACGGGCACGCAGTTTGCAGCTTTTTAAACACTACTAAGCTACGGGCACTCCGTCTCACAGCAGCTTAGCTATCAGTACATTTCTGACTATTTTTATTATTGTGTTACTTCGGAATATATGCTCCATTTCATTCCATTTTACAAAAGGGAATACATTTACATTTGTACAATACTGTCAGGGGGCTTTTTAGTGCTTATTTACAAAAAAAAAAAGGTTGTTGTGGGGGCTCAAACCCTGCCTGCCTACTCTTAGGCTGGCAACTCTACCGCTAAGCTATTACTTCTTGGCTTACTTTGCATATTTAGTTCTTATATCCTTTTCCACTGACTGCTAACTGTGATTGCGCTAGTAGCACACCCGCGCACACGAGCGCACACAGTAGCAAACATTTACGGGGTTTAAAAAAAAAAAGGTTTTAATTTAATTTTATAACATCTCTTCACTTTATACAGTGATGGTCTATCGGGGCATATGTTGTGTAGTGTGTTTATTCACATTTCCATGGCTGTTTACTTTCAGCCATTCTAGTCTTCCGGGGGCGTGTCCGCTTGCAGGGCTTAGCCTACAGACACGACCCCTACTCTCTTACACAGACCGTGTAAGAGTTGCTAGTGTGATTCAGCATGCCTCATGCACCTCATGCATATGCATGACATGCTGACATCACACAGTTTCACTGCAGCCTCCGTGTAAGAGTTATAACTCTTACACGGAGGCTTCCTGAATTTGGCCCAATATTTTATCTGCCTCTAGTGTTTTTTTTTTTTAATTTGTCCATGATTTAGAAATTGACATTCCCATAAATGGGAAAGTACAAACTTTAATGTACAAAAAACACCTGGCTCCGTGGTAGGATGAAACAACATTCTTTATTAGTTATAAAAAAGTTTGCTCAAGGTAACCCAAAAGGTTTTACGTCACAGTAAGCCACCTTAAAAACTTGGTGCTTCCTTGTTGTACTGGTAGTACAGGTGAACAAATACCAAACGTTTCAAGTGTATTTTCAAAAAGCTTATATAAAATTAGCTGGTGTGTTTACACACTGTGTATAAATCCATCAAGTCAAAACACACTTGGCCAGGAAAAATCCTTTTCTTAAAAACAGCTGTACACATGTAAAAGCCAAACAATATAAAAAGCTGGTGTATTTAAATAGTTCAGTACCTTTTCCTTAAGTAGTGCCAAGTTGAAGCACAGTCCCAAGTGTAAACTGTCAGCACACTACCATGAAAGTTCCAATGGAGTGACTGAAAAAGCACCCACATTGAGTCAAACAGTCAAAATAGCCACATGGTAGCAAATTCAAAAAGACAAGTTGCTTTTAAGAAGTTAGGCCAGCAAAGGTGCTTCTTTAAGTTGTAGAACTTCTTTCACGTTGTAAAAACCAACAGGTAGATGAAACCAAACAGAAAAAAGTACTTGTACACTTGAAGCTCTTCCAGCAAAAACGCTGGTGAAAAGAAAAGTCTATTTCTTACCCCAAGTGTAAACTGTCAGCACACTGCCATGAAAGTTCCAATGGAGTGACTGAAAAAGCATCCACATTGAGTCAAACAGTCAAACCATCCACATGGTAGCAAATTCAAAGAGGCAAGTTGCTTTTCAAAAGTTAGTCCAGAAGACGTGCTTCTTTAAATTGTAGAACTTCTTTCATGTTGTAGAAACCAACAAGTAGATGAAACCAAACAGAAGAAAGTACTTGTAAAGCGCTTTTCGTTCACTTCAGTAACTGAACTTCCTCAGACAAGTTTTTAATGATTTGTCACAGTTTAAAAAGAGCTCCTTTTGGTTAATTAACCTATCAGAGCTGGCAATTATTTAATGCACTCAGTAAATTTAAAGTTATTGTACATAAAATTCACAACAGTATCTCAAATTTTAAAGGCTGTATCCTTAGGTTGCACTAGACCATGTTAATGTGAATCAGAAATTAATATACAAAGTTGTATTCCCACCAATAGTACCCAACATTCGTTCTCTATCTTTGTTTAGTGGTACCTGTAAGACAAAGTTCAGGTTACAAAACCTATTATAGTATGAAATGTAAAATCCCAAAGTTGTATAAAAAGTCCACTATAAAAAAACAGTCTTATTGGAATCTGCAAAACTAAACACAAGTAGAATAGTTTCACTTGTGTCTACATATATACACTCAACTTTATTTACTAATATGAATGGGAAAACTGTACTCTCAGTGTTCAGTCCCTTTGTTGTCACATAGTGAGTAATTAATGGAAGCTCCAAAAGTAAACATGTATATAAATGTGCCCCATTATCTATATAAACTTTAATTTTTAGTATACAAGCTATACTGCAACTGTCATTTAAGCCAGGTTCCTGGTGCGCATTCAACCTAAGTTGCCAGTTTAATTCACTTTTTTTCTAACAAAATTTTGTTAAACATACATCAGTTCCATTTTTGTTCCCTATAGTACTTGCAACCTGTGAAATAATTCTGAATTTAAAGAAGTGGCCTGCACTTCGTTCACAATGTTGTGCTAATGCATTATTAGTGTTCTTTTTACTAATGGCATATATGTGTTCATATATCCGATCCCGCAACCTACGGTCGGTTTTGCCCACATAGAATGCTTGACAACATTGGCATTCTGCAAGGTAGACCACACTTTTAGTGTGACAGTTGTATGTACCCCTAGTGAAAAATGTCTCACTCCTGATTTTAAAATAGTTCCCAGTAACTATGTACTTGCATTGGTTACAGCTACCACACCTACGTGTGCCTCTGGGTCCTTTGTTATTGTAGTCATAATCCCTTTTTTCCAAAAGCTGTTTAATATTTTTTCCTTTTCTGAAACTAATACAGGGATATTCCCCAATTTTGTCAAAAATTTCCTTATTTAAAGAAAGGTAGTACCAACATTTACTCACCACTCTTTGTATGTCACTTGCTATAGGTGTGTATGTAAAAGTAAATGCTAGCTGGTATTTACTTGAATTAACCTTACCTTCCCCTATTAAATTTACTTTTGTACGTCCAGTATTGGATGTATTAAGTTCACCATCTACAGGAGGTAATTCCACTGTACTGCCCATGGTGTTGTTAAATGATGTGAGACAATTAAGAATAGGTCTATAAGTCCCTGTAGTTCTTTTTCTTATAACCTCCTCAAAAATATCCTTCAAAAAGTATCCAGGGTACCCCCTATGTGTAAACATTTGGAATAGAAGGTCCATTTCCTGCTCAAAGTCCTCCTCAGATGTCACTATCCTAGCTGCTCTCACTAATTGGCCTTTGACCACGGATTTTTTCTGATATAGTGGGTGTTCGCTATAAAAATGTAAAAAGGAGTTTAAGTGGCCTTTCTATAGATCTTAGCAGTATACCTCCTATTCGTTGTATCTTTACGCAGGTCAATGTCCAAAAAGTTAATCCCACACTCTTGGTAGTTGTGTGTAAATTTAAGAAAGGGGGTTGTGTTGTTGAGGTATTCCACAATTTTCTCCGCTTCTCTCTGGTCACCCTTGAATAGGAGAAAAATGTCATCTAAAAATCTCTTGTAAACCTTTACCTTTCTAAAGTACTCATGGTTAAAGGCAAAATTAGTCTCCCAATATGCCATGACCAGGTTAGCAAAACTAGCCCCTGTAGGTGTCCCCATAGCTACTCCGATTTTCTGTAAGTATACCTTACCATCAAATTGTAAATAGTTGTTTTGCAAAATGATGTCTAAAAGTTGTTCAACCAGTAGGGTTTCATTGTCGGATGCTCCCTTAGACCTCATGTGTTCGGTTACCCATTCCACTCCAGTGTTATGAGGAATGCTGGAATATAAATCGCAGACATCCATTGATAAAAAGTTGTAGTCCTCCTCATATTTAATTCCATTCATTTCTTCTAAAAATGACCAAGAATCCTTACAAATTTGGTTCTCTTTTTGTACGTATTTGGTCAAAATTGTGTCTGCCAATTTTGAACATGGGTAAGTAATTGACTGTCTACCGTCTACTAAGGATCTAAGTGGGGGGTCCTGTATGTCTTTATGGATCTTAGGTATTCCAAAAATTTGTGGTGTTCTTGGGGCAAGAAGGGTTAGATAGTTTAATATTTTAGTGTCAATTAGTCCATCTATGAACAAGTCATTTAGGAACATCTTAATCTTGTTGTAAGCAATATTCATCTCATTAATGCTAACTTCTTCATATGTCTCTTTTTCCAAAATAGTAGTCATCTTCTTAGCATAGTGAGCCTTATGCATAACAACAAGGCCACCTCCCTTATCCGGCTTCATAGCCCTAATGGGAAGTTTACAAAAGGATGTAAATAAGTCCCTTTCTTTAGTGGTAATATTGCTAGTCCACCTTTGTTTATTGAAGTTACAGACCACCTCTCTGATTTCATTTTCACACATTACTTCAAACAAACCAATGAAAGGATGTATAGGTGGGTTGTAAGTACTAGTGACTTTCAGTTCGTTATTGCTATAAGAAGAGTTACCAAATAAAACAGTAAGGTTTAATTTCCTAGTAAAAAGTTTCAAGTCCACCAAGAGGTCCGCAATATTGCACCTATCGGTAGGAATGAAAGTGAAACCCATGGCCAAAAGGTCAACCAATTCCGGTTCTAAAGTAAATGAAGTATAGTTATAAATTGTGAAATCTTTTTCCTTATTTGTAACTAAAACACATGGTTTCAGTTCCTGTTCACATAACTTCGAGTATTGTATCTCCTTTGAGGTTGATACTGTGTTTTGGGTGTCCAGCTGTTCCCCCCCCCTTGTAGTTTTTTGAATGTTGATTTAATTCATGTTCAGTATTTTCACAATTTGTATTAGGGTTAACGTTATATGTGTTTTTTGGACGGACCACTTGTTGTCCCATGTTTTCACTCCCATTAGAGTTTCCTTCCAAAATTGTGTCTTCATAAGGTAGGCTATTAGTCACCTCAGCATAACTGCCCATGTTATTTCGACCTATAGTGTGTGTTTCCTTTGCTTGTGTTTCCCCTTCATTCCGGTGGAACCTCCCTTGGGTGCCTCTCCTTCCAGTATACGGTTGTTGGTTAGGTGGCTTCTTGTATGCGTACCCCTCCCTGTATGCTTTTAGGTCCCTTTGCAATTTACCAATCTTCACAGTCCTAAGCTTTTCTAGTTGGTGTGCAATAGTAACAAATGACCTGTCATAGTCATATTGAAAATGAGGAAAAAACACATCCTGTCTAATGACCTCCTCTAGTAACTTAATTTCATTTGTTAGTTCCTTAATTGATAATTCATAATGTTTGACCATTGTGTGTAATAATTCTAAACCTTGTCTATTGAACAAGTCAATTAAGTCCCTATGAAACTGGGACCCCTCTATCAGTCCAGATGGGTAAATACAATGTCTAAGTCCCTTAGGGACCACTTTTTCCTTAATACATTTGTTTAAATAATTCACTTCTAACTGTAGTTTTTTCATTTTAAACAGTTTATAGTCAAACTGTTTAAGCCTGTCTACCAGTGCATCCTCACAGTGGTCAGCATTTTCTATATTCACATTTACATTTTCTACATTAACATCAAAAGTGAAATCACTATTTAACCAATTTAAAATGTCCACATTTGTTTTATGACCAACCTGTGGTTTGAATACAGTAGAGGTTGTGTTGTTTTCCCTTGTAGGTAAAGGACTTTGTAGGTTATCATCTGCACCTCCATCCTGGTTACTTTCATGCTGTTGTTGCCAGTCACCCCGGTTTCGATCGTTGGCTTTATTAAAGTTCTCCTTGGGGCAGTTATTACTGGCAAAGTCTGACTCCTGTTGCTGTGCAACCTGGTCTACCTTAGCTGTTAGTTTATCCAGTCTTTCATTCATAAGTTCTAATAGTTGTGTTAGGTTACCCTTCTCAGTGTTGTCACTGAGCGTAGATTCATCCATACTTCGGGTGCGTCAGTGTTGGAGAAGCAAACAACGAAATCCACCAATAAACGTCACCAACTATGAACAAAAACCACCTGGCTCCATGGTAGGATGAAACAACAGTCTTTATTAGTTATAAAAAAGTTTGCTCAAGGTAACCCAAAAGGTTTTACGTCACAGTAAGCCACCTTAAAAACTTGGTGCTTCCTTGTTGTACTGGTAGTACAGGTGAACAAATACCAAACGTTTCAAGTGTATTTTCAAAAAGCTTATATAAAACTAGCTGGTGTGTTTACACACTGTGTATAAATCCATCAAGTCAAAACACACTTGGCCAGGAAAAAAACATTTCTTAAAACCAGCTGTACACATGTAAAAGCCAAACAATATAAAAAGCTGGTGTATTTAAATAGTTTAGTACCTTTTACTTAAGTAGTGCCAAGTTGAAGCACAGTCCCAAGTGTAAACTGTCAGCACACTACCATGAAAGTTCCAATGGAGTGACTGAAAAAGCATCCACATTGAGTCAAACAGTCAAAATAGCCACATGGTAGCAAATTCAAAAAGACAAGTTGCTTTTAAGAAGTTAGTCCAGCAAAGGTGCTTCTTTAAGTTGTAGAACTTCTTTCACGTTGTAAAAACCAACAGGTAGATGAAACCAAACAGAAAAAAGTACTTGTACACTTGAAGCTCTTCCAGCAAAAAACGCTGGTGAAAAGAAAAGTCTATTTCTTACCCCAAGTGTAAACTGTCAGCACACTGCCATGAAAGTTCCAATGGAGTGACTGAAAAAGCATCCACATTGAGTCAAACAGTCAAACCAGCCACATGGTAGCAAATTCAAAGAGGCAAGTTGCTTTTCAAAAGTTAGTCCAGAAGAAACTTTAATGTAATTAATTATCAATGGACCAATGTAATTGAACCAGTTTCACCATCAGAGTATACATTAATGATAACTGTTGTGGTGATGACATCATAGAAGCATGCATTATTTAAAAATTTAACGATTTGAATGTGTTGTACATTTGTTAAAATTATAACTTCAAAGTAAACACAAATAAATACACGGGGACTAGAGCTGCTGTTCACACTGCTGTACCCCTCCACATTTGTAAATGGTACGCCAAGCTGATATTCAGATCTCTATCGCCTTAGACATTTTGCCTAAGAAAAAAATATGTGGGTGTGAATGTTTACATTTGGGGAAGGACTGTAATCAAAAAGTTGTGTGCATTTACAAATGTCTTGTGAGAAGGAAAACCATGAGTAATATAATTATGGTGAGGAGTGGTCATGAGGATGAAAGCTGCACTTGAAAGTAGGGGATGCTAGCTCTCAAGAATGTGGGTCCACCAAGCTATTGGCCTACAATGCCATTTTATCTATGGTCAGTCTTGATTTTATGCTTAGTTCTTCTAATCTGAATCACTTTTCATATTAAAGACTGCCATGTGTAAATGCATAGGTACTCAGCAGGCGAAGCTGTCTGTGAAGCTCACATATCTATGTTATCTATCCAAACAAAGTATCATTATATGATGAAAACACTGAACTCTGACTCTGTGCTATGCACAGCTTTATGTCATGATTCAGAGCAATGGGTATGATGCAAGGTATGAGATGTACTGTGTTTTTGCAGTATTACCACATGGTACTCCATTTTCAGCACACAAGAACACAATATAATTTCATGCCATTTTATTCACGGGTTGTAGTCAGTGTTATAAACTCGTGCCATTTTATTCATTGGTTGTAGTCAGTTACTTTAGTGATCAGTCTTCTGTGATTTTATTCTCTTTTTATATGCGGTCATCTGAGCAGCAGCAAAAGAGCTTTTATCAGTATGACAAATACTGTCACTCTAGTACTACATCTACTTCCATTGTTACTAGTACTAATAATATTACTGCTATATTGCAACTACTAGTACAACCATTACCAGTACTAGTAATATTATTGCTATGCTACTACTTCCATTCATACCTCTCAACCTCTTAGAGCAAAAAAAATGGACAAAGCCTAAAATGATGGGGGTACAAACAGGGACAGATTTTAAATATTGCTCTTACAAACTTAGAAATTCTCAAACAAACTGATATGGTACGTGAGAGATGTATTTACACAATGTCACTGGAGGCAAAGCTCTCACATAAAAGTACTCTTAATGTCAATAAGGTTGTCAATAGTATACTCGCTGCACCCATCATGCACAGTTCAAAGCAGACATATCAACCCGCATATGCTGAGGCACTTACATGTAACCTTTCTAAACCACGAATACCTCCTAGATGAAGTACATAAACAAATACCCTCAGCAGCCCCAAATGCGCTCTTTCAAAACACCCACATCAACACATAGAGCTACATCTCATGGAGCCTCTACCTCTAAGCCCATAAGGCAAGCCACCACAGAATCCAACATTCTAGTCATTGGATATTCCATTATGAGACACATTGATGGTCCTCTCACTAGGATAAATAAGGAAAAAGTCACAGTCATTTGCTTATCAGAGGCTAGGATCCAGCACATTATGCATGCACTCAGATCATTGGACCATAACTACTAATATGACTGAGTCATAGTATATGTAGGAGTAAATAACTTGAGACGTACATCCCTAGACTATATGAAGAGAGACATCATGAAGCTCTTGGAATATGTGTTCTAGGCTGGTATGAGCCTAGCACTGAGCAGTATTTTACCTTCTCCAAGAATGATGCCACAATATGAACAAAGGATGACTGACTTTAATAACTGGCTAAATTTCTGGGGTCATACTAAGAAGGTGCAATATTTGTCAGCATGGAAGGAAATGGTCAACAGACCACACTGCTTTACCAGGGATAGTCTGCTCCTCTCCCCTCTAGGATTTTGAATATTAGCTAAAACATTGTCATCCTCATAGTGCCTTTTTAGGCAATGCCAAACTGAAATACTTCTGACATAGCAAATCAAAACCAAGAAAATCTAAAGGTGTTACTGCTCACTGCTAGGAGTCTAAACAAAAAACTCCACTACCAAGAGCAGACACTGAGACATGGTTTAAAGCTGCAGAGAGCAAACCAACAATGCAAGGTTATAATGTTTCCACACATTTAGGCCAGCTACTTCACAGGCACGGATTGAAGGTGGAGGTTTCTCTATTTAAATCAAAAATAAATATACTTCAAGGCTGGTCAAACAGAAAAATGCACTTGAGCAGCTCCATGTTCAAATCACCATAGGCAAAATCCAATACCACCTCATTGCAAGCTATAGGTCCCCCTCTATGACCCAGGAAACCCATATCATGTATTTAAACTTATTAGAAACACTAACCATCAAACCCAATACCATATTCATGGGTGATTTTAATTACCCCACTATTAACTGGGAATCCTATATGACACCAAACGTACATGCACAGAAATTCCTGGATTTTGTAAACACAAACTCCCTTGACCAGACAGTCAATACAACAACCAGTGGTGCAACCATGCTGGATCTGGTCCTCACTAATATGGGAGAGTGCTGCACACTCCCTACTGTAGTGCCTTCACTTGTAAGGCCAAGCTACAAAATGGTCTCCTTTGAAATAAAAATAAAACCTGGACACCCAGCTAAACCTGGAATATTCAGGAACTAATTTAAGGCTAACCTCCTGCTATTAAGTGAGAACCTGGCAAACTTTCAATCCCCCATAAACCCTGAGAACACTGCTGCCTATGCAGAACTGTTCACAGAAACCCTGCACAAGCATGTTAATAGCTGTATAGAGGCAGCTGTACCCACCAGGGAGAAGTACAGAACTAACTCAAAAAACAAGCCACCCTGGTGGAATCACAAAATCAATAGGCTGTATAACAGGAGAAAGAAAATCATGGCAAAAATTAGGAGGTGCAGCACCCAGCAGGATAAAAGCACTCTCATCAAAGTAAACAAACAACTCAGAGGACAAATAAAGTACACCAAAGCCAAATTTGAGGTAAGCTTGGCCTCCCAGGCCAAGAACAACCACAAAGCATTCTTTAGCTATGTCTGCAACCTCAAAGGCAATAACAATTGTGTGCAGAGCTCACAGTAAATGGAGCCACATATACTGAGCCAGAAGATATAGCAAACCTCCTGGCTGATAAATTCAGGTCAAACTTTACCCCTCTCTCCCCCTCAACCTTCCATCAGGAAATATCAAATATAACTCCCCCTACTATCTCTAGGGAACAAGTCCTTAATGCTCTCTCTAAGTCCAAGAACACTGCATCAGTGGACCCAGACAATATCCCAGGATGCCTTCTAAATAGCATGAAACATGATCTAGGTGGGCCTCTGAAATTACTGTTTACTGTAGTCTCCAAACAGGCTTCATGCCTCTTGAATGGAGAAAGGGAACAGTCATCCCTCTGCACAAAGGTGGGCAATCTACAGACCCTGGAAACAATAGATCCATAAGTATTACTAGTCTTACACAGTATGTAAAGCTATGGTAAGAATTATCATGGATATGATCAATGGAGATATAGTAAACCTCCAGACATTGGACCCAACCCAGTTTGGTTTTGTCAAGGGCAAATCATGCCTACTCAACCTGGTGGACTTCTTTGAGAAGGCCAACAAAGCAATGGAAGAGGGCATATTCATTCAGACTGCCTACCTTGACCTGGCCAAGGCATTTGATACAATACCCCAATCAGGCATCACTGACAAACTCAAGAGGTTAGGTACAAACCCATATGTCATCTGGTGGATAGCCAAATGGCTCACAGACAGGACCCAGGAAGTTAGAATTGTGGATTCCACCTCTACAAAGAGGCCAGTCAAAAGTGGAGTCCTCAGGGATCAGTCCTTGGACTGCTCCTTTTTGGCATTTACTTCTCAGAAGTCAAGGCCAATGTCAGTGGTCCCTGGCTAACTAAATTTCCAGATGATTGTAAATTAGGAGCTGGCATTGAATCTCACACTGACACAAATGTTCTCCAGGAGGGGCTGACACATACAAACAACTGGTGTCAGAGCCATGGACTAAAACTAAATGCCAAGAAATGCATAGTAGTATCCTTTGGGAAGTCATCCATCCCTGGTAACTATCATATTGACAACACACCCCTTAGATATGACCCAGTAGTCAGGGACTCAGGGATATACATAGATAGTAATCTAGCCTTTGGCCATGATGTGTCTACAGTGGTAAGGAAATCATTATATGTTGCACAACTTAGAAACAAAGGTATGGCATCTAAGTCCAAGGAAGTCATTGTTTCACTGTATTCACATTCATCTGACCTATCATTGAGTACAATGCTCCCTTTGGTATGTACCTAGTCAGGCATATCCAACAACTGGAATGTCCACAGAGGTTCCTCACTAAAAGAATACAGGGCATAAGTAAAATGTACTCTGCAGACCACCTCGAGGCCCTATCCCTATATTCTGTCTCCTACAGGCTTTTGAGGGGAAATATGTGCCTGGCATACAGAGCATTGTCAGACCCCACTCTAATGGAACTCCTGCATATCCAGAAAACAAACAGCACCACAATTACCCATTTTAAAGACTTAATCCTTGCCTGTGATGTAAATAGGACCTGCTGGAGAGATAGGTATGTATCCCGGAGACTACCCAGTCTATGGAACAGGCTCCTTATCCATGTGAAGCAGAGTTCCTCCCTAACTCAATTCAAGTGCAAGTTGAACAACTGGATGAGAAATCAGAAATTCATCCCTGGTTTGGCACCTATGTCTCTAATGGACACATGTAACCTGTAAATGGTTCATCTCCCAGGCCCATGCTTACACTTATCAAGGGTATCAGAATTTGTCAGAAATTTTGGATGCATGGCTAGGCTTAAAAAGGCCCTTGTGGTCATTAGCCTAGTAAACACCTGTGAACCTATGAACTATCCATAACAATCTTGAGCAAAGTTAAAATATAATTAACACAAGGAGTACAAACAGGAAAATTCTTGGTGTTCATACAAAAATCTTTTATGACCCAATATATTTTATTAATGTGTAATAAAGAATTTGTGTTTATTTCAGGTACAGTATTTGGGATTAAAATTGTTTTGTGTAATTGTTTCTAGTTTGAAGTATAGGAATAATTTAACCAATGGCTCATTATATTTATAATAGCAGATTTAGCATATAATTCAATATTGGGAAACCCAATTCCACTTTCTTCACAAATTTTATATGCCAATCAAGACCAATTCTTGATCTTTGGGGATGCCACAAAAACTTAAGCAATAAAGAATTTAGCTGTTTAATAATTTTATAGTCAGAAGTAAAATCGGTGACTATATATGGAATAAACATTTTGGTAAAATTATCATTTTTATTAATGCGAGTCATCTTCCATTGTGAAAAACTTTTTGTTCCAATTTATTTATTTATTTAGTTTTTTGCATTTTTTTACCGGCATAGTCCAGTTGGGCCAGAAATGCCCATTTTCAGTGGAGTCCCAGGGAGAAAAGCTCCACATATAAGACTTTTCACAAACAATACAGAATTTACATTAATAAAGATGTTTAGTACATATTATTGACAGCTTATACAATTGGTGAATAAACAGTACATAAGTAATCACTCTCAAGTCAAAGATATTATACAAGCAATCCAGAGTATATACATGAGAACTTTCCATATGACTAGTTTTCAGCTAGCAAAATTTATATAAGACACTTCATGCAGTGGGTGCAAAGCAGATATAGGAATTAATCAGAGACTAGGTACTTAAACTTTTCACATGTTTAGGAGGTGTAATAGCTGAGCGATAGGCTATATAGATCCTATTGCAGGAATCAGCAAAGTCAGTGGATATGATTGCAGATACGAGTGGTGGTATGATATTAAGGTAGGCTGCGAGAGTACCTGAATGTTTCACCTGGTTCAATGGTAGGTGTATAAGGGTTAGGAAGAGAAAGAATTAGACAGGAGGGATCAATGGTAGGACATTGAGGGTTAGTAGAAGAGGGAAGTGGACACACTGTAAAGGCAGAGTAAGTAACAAGACAGGTGGACTTGAAAGGAGGATGCCAGAGTAGTAGAATGGGGGTGAGAATAGTTGTGATAGTTGAAGTTAGGTTATATGAGATTTGGTGTTAGCACATGTGGACAGCTAAGATGATGAGAGGTGTTGTTTCAGGGATGTCTTGAAGAGAGTTACTCAGCAGGTGGATGTAAGTGTTGGGGGGAGGGAGTTCCAAAGTTTTGCGATGGTAAAGGATTAAAGCATCTGGCCAGCTGTAATTTTAGGTTTTTCTACATTTATGAGCAGTTGGTTGTTGGATCGGAGTGATCTGTTAGGATGGTATAAAGTAAGTATAGAAGATAGAGCCGGGCAGATGTATGAATTATGAATTAGTTTGTGAGCTGTAGTTAGTTGGATAAAGGTGAGGTAGTTGGGGAGTTCAAGCCATTTTAGGTTGCGTAATGATAAACAGTGGTGGGATGAGTAGGGGGCATTAGTTAAAAACTTAGGAATTTTGTTGTAGCATGAGTCTAGTTTGGACTTTAGAGAGGACTGAATGTTGGTGAGGAGGGGAGCACCCTATAAAAGAGGGGGTAATAGAAAAGAAGAGGCAAGGGAAAGTCGGGCTGATGCACTGAGTAGATGTCTGTGTCGGTAGAGAGTGCCAAGCTTTTGATGTGTCTTTTTTGACATTGGACTGTATGTGCAAGTCAAATGTGAGGTTTTCATCTATGCTGACACCTATGAGTTTTGTGCTAGGTACAATGTTGATGGTGGTACCGTTTAGGGATTGAATGGTGAAGTTCTCTTTTTTTAGGGGTGTGGGCTTTTTGGGGGCAAAGATTAATAGTTTGGTTTTGTTGGAGTTCAGGACAAGATGGTTATTACACATTCAAATTTTGGTGGAGGTGAGGGAATTTTGGGTGAGTTGGTGTAGTTCTGATGAGTTGTTTGCAGTGCAGATGATAGTAGAGTCATCTGCATACTGGACGACTGAGCCTTGAGAGAGTGTGGTGTGGAAGTTATTGATAAATATGCTAAACAGAAGCGGGCCTAAAATGGAGCCTTGAGGAACACCAGTTGTGATGTTTAGGAAAGGGGCATAAGAGTTCTGTCATTTAGTTGATTGTTGCCTGTTAGTGAGGTAATTAGTGAACCAGTTTAGAGTTTGAGGTGAGGTACCTATGTTAGAGTGTTTTTTTAGAAGGACAGAGTGGGATATAGTATCAAAAGCTTTAGAAAGATCAAGAAATAGTGAAGATACAGTTTTACCAGCATCAAAGGCTCGGTTGACAGTGTCCATGAAGAATATGAGGACAGTGAGGTACTGTGTCCTGGCCTAAATCTGTGTTGGGTGGGGGAGAGGATGTAGTTGTAAGTCAGATGGTGAAGAAGTTGAGAATGAGTACATTTATCCAGAATCTTAGAGATGGGTGATAGTATAGCAATGGGGCGGAAGTTGGAGGTATCTATGTTGGAGCCCTCCTTGTGTAGAGGGAGGATATAAGCTTTTTTCCAGATGATGGGCATATAGGATTCTTGGATAGATCTGTTGAGAAGTATGCTGATAGGGTAACTGATTGAGTTGGCTGAGATTTGCAGGTATTTGGTGGGTATATTGTCAGGGGCATTTGTGCATGGTTTGAGTTTTAGAAGCAATTTTTTAATAGTTGAGGTGGGTATAGGTGACAGACTAAAGTTGGGAATAGGGGAGTGCACTGGTGTTAGCTGTGGAGAGGTCTGTGGTGGACAAGTTGGTCTTGGGGAAAGGTAGCGGTTAGACTGGCTATAGTATCTATGAAATAGGAGTTGAAGGTTGCAGCAGTTTCAATGTGTGTTTTATTGGGGTCTGGGCAAGGATTATTACTAGATCCTGGGTTTAATAAAGAGTTGAAAGAGCACCAGAATTTCTTTGTATTTTACTTGTGTTAATTTTGCAATGTAAGGTAGTGTTCTTTTTTGTTTTGTAGTACTAAGTGCTTAACCTGGTTTCGGAGCTGTTTGTATTGGGCGAGGTCAGATGAGTTTTTGTTTTTTTGTTAAATTTTCCATTATTTATCCCTGTGCTTTATGAGATCCTTAGTGGATCTTGTTAGCCAACTGGCATGGTTGGTTTTTACTCTTTTTTGTCTAAGGGGAGCGAGATTACTTAGTATGCTGCAGAAGGTTGAGTTGAAGAACTCAACTGCCTCATCAAGGGGAAGTGATTTTAGTGCATCCCAGTTGATGCTAAGCAACCTTTAGTTAAAGCTAGATGAAAAGAACTGAGATTCATCTCTGGTAACCCTGTACTGATGTTTATTAATTGTTGTGGTACATTCACATTGTATAAAGGCCAGTAAGTGGTGACTTATACTATTGGAGAGTGTACCAGCAGACGTGATCTTTTTTGGGTCAGACATTAAAATCCAGTCTAGGAGTGAGACATTAGTATTATTTTATTAGGCCTGGTTATAGTCTTAACTAGCTGGGTGAACTTATATAGATTGATATTGCAGTTAGAGTGGTGTGGGGATATGTCTATCCAGTTGATATTTACATCTCCCAGTATGATAGTCTCATTTTTTATGTTAGTAGATGCTCAAGTAAGGATTTCCTCAAGAAATGGGATGTTATTGCCTGGGGGAATGTAAATGACTATCACACAGAGATTTTTGCAATTATCTGCAATTATCTGTTAACTTTGATAATGTATTAATTAGAATTTTATAATTTACAGATATTGATTATTTCCAACTGGGTTTTATAATTACTAAGTATTTAAGTTATTTATTCTCCAAACTGAATTCCTTACATTTTTAAAAGGTATTTATTTTTTTATTTATCAACAAAGTTTCTGTTTTGTTGCGATTAAAATTTAGAAATGAAATTTTTTTTTCAAAATATTGCATTGAATAATAATATGTTCTAATGAAAATTCAGTGTCTCCACTTGTTAATAGAATATAATCCACAAATAACTGAATTTTAGAATTATAATTATCTTTTATGGAAACTCCCTTTATCTGTTTGTTTGTTGTAATAGAGGTAGCAAAAGGCTTGATTGGTAAAGCAAACAATAAAGGAGATAAAGGGCCTCCCTGTTTCCTTCCTTTTATTACTTTAAAGGAACTAGACAAAAATGATCCAGTGTTAACAAAATATAAGGTATTACTATAAAGCTTTATTATTCACTCTACATAATCTATTGAAAACATTGTATTCTTTGAGCAATTGGCATAAATATATCCAATTAATAGAATCAAAAGCTTTATCTAAATCTAAGCTTATTATTGACAGTTATGTTTTGCTCTTATTAGCAACATCTATCAAAGATAAGAGTCTAATGGTGTTATCTTGTACTTTTCTGTTTAAAATAAAACCAGTTTGGTCATCGTCAATTAGACTTGACTTCATACAATTTAATCTTTTAGCCAATATTGACATAAAAATTTTATAATCAATGTTTAATAGAGAAATTAAACAATAAGAAGAGCATAATTTGGGGTATTTTTATTGTTTTAGAAAAGGAGATATCAATGAAAATATCCAAGAGGAAGAAATATTTGGATGGCGCAATGGTGCAGTTACAGTTGTTGCCTCATAGCAAGAGGTTCTCTGGTTCGATTTCAGCTGGACTGCCTTCTGTGTAGTCTGCATGTCCTCCCTATGGTCATGAGGGTTTCCTCCGGGTGCTCTGGTTTACTCCCACTTTACAAAGACATACATCTGGAACATTTATACCCAGGCCTCCTCTGAAAATTGGCTTAGTTCCAAGTCAGACTTTCCCAGTAAACAAATGTTACATAAAAAAAATAAAATAATTGGCATGTTTCTAACCTCTTTAAATGATTTTAAAAGGATTCTTAGAATATTATCAGGAATTATTTTATATATCTCAGGAATTAAGCCATCTAGTCCACGGGCCTTATTACATTTTAGGTTTTTAACTTGTTCTTTCATTTCCTTGAAAGAAATTGATTTATCTAACCTTACAGTTAATTTGTATACTATATTTTCCCTCAGAAAGCTATCAGTTAAATCACTATTACCTAAAGTTGCTTTACTGTTATTAACTAATTCATAATGTTTTCTAAAGGCCTCTAATATGCCTTTTGTATCTATTGCTTTTCTAAGGTTATTATTGACTTTATATGTAATCGCTTTGACATGATATGGTAATCTATGTAGATTTTTGGAATTAATGGAGTATGATTGTAACTTAAGTTTATCCATGTTTATTGAAACTTTATGGTTTAATATTTCCATGTATTTTTGATTTAATGCTTTCAGTTCAGTATTTGTAACTATATTATTAGATTTTTAGTTTAACTTCAGTTTATCAATTTTTGATTGTATATCAATTAATTCTTCATCCCACTTTTTTTTTTTGCAAAAGTATCAGTTCTTGATTCTACCATATAGATATGCTTTTAACGGTATACCTTCATATATTTGAAAGCCGCGGTGGTGCAGTGGTAGCGTTATTGCCTCACAGCAAGAGGTTCTCCCATTCGATTCTCGGCTGGGGCGCCTTTTTGTGTGGAGTCTGCATGTCCGCCACACGGTTGAGTGGCAATCGAAAGACATGCATAAATGGGGGTGCCTTCATTGAAGGTTGGGTGTCGGGCTGGCACCTCTGCACCATAAACATTTACTGCCAATCATTAGCAGACGCGAGTTCCACTGTGGTGACCCCTAACTGAGAAAAGCCGAAAGAAGAAGAAAAAACCTTCATATGTTTGAAAGCACATCTTAAAATGTGCTTATACACGAACCGTTTAAGTGAATTCTGGCACACTGGCTTCTCTAAACATCATAAAAATATCGAATTTTGACATTTCTGATTGCACCACCACTGAAACAAGTGCTACCATGGGTCAAAAAAGGGAGTAAGATTTTATAATTCGGCACTTCGGTTTTTGTGATTTTTGAATTTCACAGTTTGCAGTTCGTGGCAGCAGTTTCAAAGCTGTGGCTGTCAAACATATGAAGGTATACCGCTTTTAACACATCTCAAAAAATAACATCAGTAACTTCACCACTGTTGCTAAATTCCATAAAAAAATTTAATTCCTTAAAAATAAAATTCTTCAAATCCTTTAATTCTTATAATATATGCTGGAATTCATTGCCAAAAAACTAAGTCATTAGATTTTAACAGTGAAATTAAAAGTAATAGTATTATGATCAGACAAAGGACATGAAATTATTAATACTTCATTAATTTTCAAATATAGCCTAGTAGATGTAAAACTTTATATTTGTTTAACTGTCAAATCTAAATGAATAATGTGTGTAACTGAGGGAATTTGTCAATTTTAAATCATATATATCTTTTAGATTCATTGTGTTTATGAAGTAATCTAAGTGTTTGGCTAAGGCAGATATTCTAGTTTTTTTATGTTTGGTGGTATCGCTTTTTGATAGGATGCAATTAAAATCACCTGCCAATAAAATTTCTCCTTTTGCATATAATGTAATGATATCTAAATATTTTTTGTTACTTTAGACCCATTTCCAGGAATCCAATAAATATTCACTAATGCATAGTATTTTTTATTGATCTCAAGAACTACTAGTCCCATCATACCATTTTTATTAGAGTAAGTATCGACTACCCTAGTCAATGATTTCTTCCAAAGAATAAGACTGCTTCTCCTTTTAGAACTATAGTGTAAGTCCACAAGTATTGAGCAGTCTTTGAATAACAACCTATCTAAATCCTTTTTCAATAGACATGTTTCTTGTAAAAAAATTTATATATTGAGATATTTACTTAAACCACCTCTCTTTATGGGATTAATAAGGCCATTAACATTTAATGAAATGCATTTATACACTGATATCTTTAAAATAAAACAGTTCTAATAAAATTATGTTATGGTTTTGGATTAAGAACCTGTACTTAATTTAAACACATTTTTGTTATGGACAAAATCATGAACCAATCTACTAACAAACTAATTATAAAAGTATTTACACACACTATCATGGAAAATAAATATTCCTGGTTTGATGAAGTAATCATGCAAACCACCAACAATCATCACCCAGTTACTACCCAACCCCTTTCTATTGCTACTACCTCTAAAATTAAACTATATATCAATATATGTTAGAATATAAAGCTTTATCCTACTAGCAACCTGTTTTTCACAGTCAAACGTCAATACAATATCTAAATTTGAGCAGTATTATTTAGATACTAATCAAATTTCTAACAATAAAATTAAGCAAAATAAACTCCCCAATAAAATTATAAGTTTATTTATTGATAGACCCCAGGATTTACTAATCTTCTGTGTAAGACTAGATTAGTCTTACACGGAAGCGCCAGTCTAAGAGTATGACGGCAGTATACCATGCATATTAATGAGGGTGTGCTGCCTCAACTCTAAAGCTTATACAGAGCGTGGACAAGTGTAGGGGGCGTGTTGGACTGCCGAGCAGTTCAAAAATACACGCCCCTGCAATGAAGAAATGACGCAATGTCAAGTTACATGAGCGATTCTGCTCACATGTGCACAATGTAACACTACACTCCCCCATATGTTAAACAACTGACAAAATTAAAAATAGAAAGATTTTTAATTTTTTTTTATTTCATCCGATATAGCTGCCCGTATTTGCACATGTTTGCTTGGGTTTGTGCATTGCTTAGCTGCATTTAGCAGTTTAGACACCAGAAGAAGATAATAAGAAAAATATATGCAAATTAAGCAAAATAGCGATAGCGTAGTGGTTAGAGCCTCCACGCAAAGAGGAGGCATTCCCAGTTTGAGTCCCACTACTACATGTTCCATTTTCTGTTGGAAATCTGTATACAAAAATATTTCCTGACATCTTTTATGTATAAGTTTTGTAAAAAGCATTGAAATGTTAAATGTAGTAGTGAACGAATTTTATATATATATATATATATATATATATATATATATATATATACATATATATATATATATATGAAGATAAAATGGTTATGGATTCTGAGGCATGAGTACCCTATTTTAAGCAATAAAAAGTACTGCTAAGCACACTTTACCAGTATTGAGCATATTTAAATCCAATTGCTCGTAGCTGCACACAGCGTTAACCAGCGCAATGTCTATGCGCGTAGCTGCACACCGCACTAACCAGTGCAATCACAGTGTATTTGCACGTAGCTGTGCACCCTGCTAACCAGCGCAATTTCAGGCAACATAGAGCAATGTTGAGCAGCGTCGAGCAACATTGAGCAACGTTGGGCAAATTCGGGCAAAGTTGAGCAAAGTCGGTTAAACACGGCCACACCTCCTATACTGTACCTTAACCAGTCAGGTCTGCCCAGTAGGAAAATAAAACACAGTGACAGGGCTCAAACTCAGGATATTGAGCACTATAGTCACAGTACTTTACCACTAAGCCATGACAGCATTTCATAAACATGCACTTTCAACAGACACATATCTATCAAAGAAATTTTAAACATTGCCAACATCAGCTAAGCAGGTGTGCCTACAGCTGAGTTTTTTTCAAAACTGTTCAATCACAAATAAGTGCAGGAAATGAGGCATATTTAAGCTCCACAGGCGGGAATACTTGCTATAACTGGTTGTAGCTTCCTTCTGCAGTCAGCATGGCCGGTGTTGGAGAAGGCACTCGATTTAGAGCGCAAAGCTGGGGCATTGAGGTGTCCAAAGTAATGGTTTGGCTCCTTGTCCACAATCATGAGGAAAGACTCCTGTGGGGCCAGTATGAGGGTACCCAATATAAAACAAAGGCCTGGAACAGTCTGGAACAGTCTTGCTCATGATCTCACCAGTGCCACTGGCGTTCCTTGGACTGGTGAGCAGGTCAGACACCATTATTCTGACCTGAAGCAATGTAGGGAGGATCAACTGGACCAGTGGATCTAGGAATCCCATGCAATGCCTAATGCCCCAGTACTGAGTAAGTAGCCATTGTATTAAGTAGTTAAGAATTGCTATGCTTGTCTATACTATGGATAGGTATGTCTCAATATCACTGCATTTACTTCACAGCTGCAGGTGTCCGGGCTATGAATCAGCAAGCCCATGAAGATAGGCTGCAAAGGCTGCGTCATCCAGCAGGTTAGTAATTATTCTGCATGTACTGTTATATAAAATAAATGGGGGAGCCTTCAAAAAGTGTTTTAACCCAATAAATAAAGGTGCAATAATCCTTTAATAAATGTATAATTCCTGGAGTGCGTCTGTGTCATTTTCTTTGATATGTTGTTGTACTGTTGCAGTCTACAAATAGTAGTGTTGTATTAAGCAGTCTCAACCCACACTTGGGTAGGCCCATATAACGTGGATAAAGGGAGTGCCAGTAGCTTTTATACATATTTACAGCCTTCAACTGTTGGTTCATACCCAGCATGTACAGGTTAATCTGGCACACGAGTAGCTTGGTATTGTGTTCCCCAGAAATGTCAGTGTGCTGCCAGAAATGTAGAGAGGTGTTAACATATAACTGATACTTTTACCCAAACATATCTAGATAATAATTATATGAAAGTAGAGCTGTCAGTGTACCATCTTAGCAGCAGCGTGTGTGAGCAACTCTCAAAATATGTAGCAGTAACATCAACATCTTGGACAGTTTGTATGTAAGATACAGCTCATGTATATAATGATCTAGAAAAATCCAATTGCACAAAATAAGGACATTGGGTAGTGTAATAATACATGTAAGGGACATATAACTGCAGTTAATAGGAATGTAATGAAAACTAGAAGGATATATAAGATGTTAATTGAGCTATCTTTTTCCACCTTACTGTATGTGCATAAAAAATGTAATTCCACACCTCAATCGGTATGTCTAATCTCTAAACATTTGTTGGGACATATGTCCTATTGATTTATAACTATTTGCATTTATTTCTATGCATGTGCCCTGTTAAAATACCACAGTATTGGTGGCCTGTTGCCATCAATTCAACCTGCATGCTGTTGTAATGTCCACTATTGTTCGATATATGCATGTGTTATGCTTGCTTTTCAAATGTTGAAAATTTGGTGTGTTGGATTAATGGAAATACTTCTGCATGTTGTTATAACTAACTGGCAATGCTGTTGACTGTTACTAACCCATATCTTTATTAAACTCTCCAAAACATAGTTTGTATGGAAAGGCCGGTCCCAGCGGACCCACCTGTCCCACCTCAGCTGGCCATGGCACCCACCACATGTGTCATATACCGCCCCTGTATGCATCTTGTTTGTCTTGTCTGTTTACCTCCCCAAATATACCTACTTCTCCTACCCCACATTCTACTCTCACCTGAAAAAAAAAGGGCAATCTGCTCCCCAAAAAAAATTTACGCCCCATACATAGCTGCCCATTTTGCACACATGTCCACTGGAAACGTGAAATGTTATTTAATTGGCATTACAACATACTTTGTTGTCCTCACCCCCCTCTGTCAGGGGTTGAAGGTTTCATATCTACCTCCAAATTTATTGCATATGCACAGTTGTTGCTGTTGATGAAATGGGCAGCTATGGACCTTCCCTACACCCATTCTGCACATCCCGTGCTATTTTACATACTGTCTTTCCCTCTGTGTGCCCCTTTTCACCACTTTCCTATCTCCGCATTTTTCTTTTCTTTCAAAGAAATGAGCGCCGGGGTTAGCGGGAGTAAGCACTATTAAGCAGTAGTTAGCGGGTTTGCTCGAGTTTGCGCTTGTTTGCGCTTGGCTAAGCAATGCGCAAACCCATGCAAACCCACTTACAATTGCTGAAAAGTGCCTCAGTCACTCTGTATGTGAGGGCCCTTGTTCTGCTCAGGAGCAAAATAAAACACCTCTGTCAGTCTCGAACCCCAGACCTTGCACACAGTACACAACATGAAGTACCACTAAGCCACGATAGATATACATCAAGTTGGTGCTTAATTAAATATATCATGCATCAGAATGAGTGAATGTAAAGGAAAATAGGAATACCATATCACACAACTTGTTCTGTGGAAGTTGACCAACAGTTGCTGTGGGATTACATTACACGACTGTGATAAGAGAAGCAGCCATTCCAGCAGAAAATAATGTTACACCATCACTTTACAGCCCCACACAGTAGGACAAACACTGACATATCTGTTTAGGGCAGAGGCCATACCTCCCAATTGTCCCTAATTTTCAGGGATGTCCCTGATTTTGAAACAAATTTTAGCTCTGTGCCTCTGAATCCCTCCAAAAACTACTGACTTTGGCCAGAAAGGTGGTGAATTACACTTAATGAATAATGACAATACTTAAGAGTTAGACACTTCTTTTATTTTAGAAAAGGTGTATTAATTCATATGCTCTGATTTTCTCAATGTCTCAACTTAATGGCACTAACATTTTAAAGGTGTCCCTGACTTTTTCTTTACTTTTCCCTGAGTCTGTTCAAATATGTACCTGAGTGGTTGACAGGTCTGGCAGAGGCAGAAACACAGAGGCATATCAGCCTTTCTGCTGTTACACACTGTGCAAATAGCTTTGGAAAGAGTTTTGGAAGCATACCCTTATGTAGGAATACAACACTGAAATACAAATGGATGTAGCCATGTACTGGTAGCAACCAACTGTAAGAATGCCATTGCTCTATTGCTGAAAAGACCTGTGTGGTGCACAGACAAAAAATAACAGGCTATTCTCTGGCTATCATGTGGATAGGTCCACAGTTGGGAGTTACGCAGACAGGGTACTTGCCTTGATAAACTAACATGTACACAGCAACCCTGTAAGTCCAGCAAGATAAAATTCACACAATAATACATATGCTCTCTGTACTTCTGCACCCCTACCCAAATGTAGAATATACCTGTGTGTGCAGGGTCTACCATGGATGTAGGTAAGCATACTCACAGTACTGAAATGTGTCCAGTTTTTCTGAGCAGCTTGTGCTAATGTCAACACTAAAAAAGCACAAACTGTTTAGAACTAAGTAAATGAATATTCGCAGTATAGCAGTTCACAAACAATTCTTGTGCCAAAGGAATTCGTCTCAATAACTAGATTTGTATAGCAGTTAATTGTAACAGTTGAAAAGAAAGTACATCTTTCCATGTATCCTGGGGTAGCATTTTGAGGGATGAGTACATTTCTATGCTGACATGTGGGTACTGGAAGCAGCAACATTAGGTCTGAGTACAAAATGTAAATCTCTGGCTACACCCTGGCTTCTGATATAAGAACTATATCAACCTTCTGTCTTAAACAATGATGTCCACAGCAAACAAGGATGATCTCCATCTTGGAAAGCTGAAAGGGCCACGCCTACATGAGTTAGCAATTTATAGTACTGGGTTGCTATGACAGTGATTACTGCAATTACTACACAGCAGGCTGCATGCAGTTAGCAAATGGTGGCCACTAATTGGTGCAGAGGCCATCACATGCTCATGTGCAAATTCCTACAAAAGGAGGCTGCAATCTCTGCCAACAAACACAATCACTCTATTGCAGAGACTGACAGAGAGAGAGACAGAGAGAAAGAGAGAAAAGGAAAAAGAAAAATAAATATTACCAAATCATACAAAGGAAAGGTTTGTGACACATATGTATTTATTGGCATGTAGTAGATGTTACTGAAAAATAGTCTACATAATGTGAACCATTCATATGTGGCAGCAGTACTTCTTTATGCACAGATGTTCTGCTTAACTACTGCTATGGACAATACTGTGCGCACCTGTGGGCAGTGGGACATACCTGTGAAATGTGTAGCTCAGCATTAAATGTCAAAGATCTGATCCATGTTATCTGTGTTCTATACAGTAGTGTGCCCAATGGCTGTTGGGAGGATTAGCGCTGACATTATACAAACATGGGTGTGACAGAACAACACATGCATGACAGTCATATTAAAGTGTAGCTTGGCATTGGCAACTGCTGTAGCAGTCTAGTATGCTTATCTAGCATCTGTTGCCATATATGCCCCCCCCCCAATGTTAGTGTGTGTTCATATGTGACACCTGTTTGTGTTGCAGCAAGGCCCAACAGTTCAGCTGTGAGGTCCAGGGACTTACAACAGTGTGGACCTTGTGTGTGTATGCCACACACATACGGAGAAATATATATGTGTCATATATATTCACATCTGTATATGTGCATAGAGCAGGGAACATATTGCAACTGTTTGTGAAGGGGGGAGATATATATGTTGGTGAAGGTTAGTATGCGCATATTTGTATGTAGGTTTTATTGTGTGACAAACAAGACAGCATACAGTGCTGGTATATGACATGTGCTGGTTAAACACTGTGGGTGGTTTGTTCAGTTTGCAGTGTTGAAGCCAGTAAGGCTTGCTAAAGCTACCTGGGCTGTGAACACCTTCAATGCATTTATCCCAAGACTGTGTGATTTTATTACATTACTGTACACCTAGCATCATTTCTATAATTGATATTCTCACTATGAAAGGTGAAATGTATATGTGCCTACATATATATGTATATGTAGACCAGTGGATGTGTATATGTATATATATATATATATATATATATATATATATATATATATATATATATATATAGTTATATATATTCATACACACCTTCATCTACTTGTTGCAATAGATTCTGTGTACTGTTGACTGACTGTGATGGTCAACATGTTTGTGACTATGTCAAAGATATGTATCTGTAGGATAGCTTAGTGGGAAACTGTTTATGTCATGGTATTATGGGTGCTATTGCACATACTGTGATTAAGTCCCTTGGTTTAAACTAGGGTCTGTCATTGGAGGCTAAAGCACTACATCTATGATTATTGATTGGTACTGATGTTGAATGTAAATCCTGTGTGTACTGTAGTACTACTTGAAGCTCTGGGTCTGTACAGCAAAGTATGGTGTATGTTCACATTGCTTGCATCCACTGTTTTGTGTGGTCTCTGTATTCATCACAGATTACATTTCTCAAGATTAAGGTTGTGTAAGTACTGACACACAGTACTGTATAGTACACACTGAAAGCTTATCTGGGTTGTCATACCTTTGTGTCCTGTAATTATGCCTGATGTGTGTGTGGGTATGTCTGTAACATGTCCTTTGACATATGTGTGGTAAAACATATAACTGCGTATCTAGCAACATTCATAGTGTACAACAGCAGTATGCGACCTATATTCCCAGTTGTGCACATATTTTGGCCACGGGTTTGCCATTAACAAGTTGTGTTGTATAATAGTAATACATTTACTGGACCTTACACTGAGTGTGATGGATGATATATTTCTTTACACATTAGCTTGATGTATATCTGCTGTGGCTAGGTGGTGCATCATGTTGCATACAGTTTGCCAGGTACTCTTGTATAGTCTTATATAGTGATTTTATTTTGTTGCTGTGCAGCACATGGTTCATTAGATAGAGAGTGAGCAAGGCATTTTCAAGAAGTTGTGGGATGAGCAGTGATAAGGGGCAGTTACAGTGTTTCACTCTCGGTTAGCTTATAGGTTGCTATATATGGCAGTTCAATGATATCTGTACTGTATAATGTTAAATGTGCCATATGACTTGCTCAGACATATTTTTGTATTTATGTCTTCCAAGTATCATGGCCCATCACAAGAACCCCAGTTACAGTAGTACCTAAGATGATATCATTACTAGCAGTATGATTCAGCACTACTGTCTCATGTTCTCACAAACCAGCCAGGACCAGCAGGAGCGTACTGCAATGTGGCAAGATGTTGTCTACAGGGTAAATGAGTTAGGTCTGCATGACCGGACATTTGAGCAGGTATGCCCACCACTGCAATGATCTTCTCAGTCATGTCCGTCAGCATGCTGCTGATGTGCGTAGACAACAGCTTACAACAGGAGGTGGTGTTAATATCCAACCCCCCCCCCTCACCAGAATGGAGGAGCTGTTCCTGAGCCTGGTGGCACCTGCCCAACAACAACAGCAGCAGACATACACTATGATGGAGTTTGGAGCCACCCAGTAAGCACACATGGAGCATGCAGGTAACATGGCATATCTGTAGACTACTGTTATTTGTATTGGTAGATCATGCATATGTGAGATGTGGAGTGTGTCGGTCAAAGATGTGGAGCCTGTTGTTGTGCAATACTGATAATTTGGAACATAATCTGTAGCCCTGTGAATGTGAACTGTTGTTGTACTGTAATATTGCAAACACACAGTAGCAATGCCACAGTTGTGGCCACTGACAAACTGTCTCATCTCTATGTAGGTCCCTTTGGGGTGACATCAAGGCAGTGGACAGATGCTGGTGAGTGTGTTCTACATTTATTATTGTAAATAAAAAGTGCATGTCATAGTTAAGGTGTAGGTCATGTACACATGTAACACACCTACCCATAATGCATGCTGTGCATGTTTGATGTAAGAGCACACACATCTCACTAATGCCTCAAACACATGCAATACCCAGACCATCTCAAACAAATGTGGCTAGACTGTAGTGACCATTGGATAGGCACAGTTGATACTCAACATGCACATAACATACACATATATGTCATACACAGAGCATTTTAACATGCTTCACATAAAGGATTCCCAAACCCTCTGTAAAGACACACTCCAGTATCCAAAATCTCATCCACACATTACACATAATATGCCTAAGGGGTAGAGGCCTATCATGGGGCATTTAAACACTCTGCAACACACTACACATTCATGTCAGGGAATGCTCCTTATTGGCCTCCTTACAAACTCACGTAACAACTAGTTGTGAAATGGTGAATTTAGCCAAGGTAGTACAGTTCCGGCACAGCATGATTAGTGCTGGTTTGGGAAACATTTGTAGCCTTGAATGACCACATGATGCTTCATGATGACGGCCTATGTTACTATACCCCATCCAGTTATTGTAACCACAGTACTACACATCGCCTTCATTGCTATACACCTTAATGCTGCGTGTGTGCACACATATGCACCTCTAAACAATATGCATACCAATCACCATTTGCGCAACTGACACATATATGTCTTGTGATGCTATTGAGTGGCTAGGTCATATGACACACATTGGTATGTGTAGTGTTTAAATATGCAGTTGTGTTTTAGCATGCCATGTCATGGATGAGACTGGCATGTCTGCAATATGATCTACGCTCACCATAAGTACCGTACATTGGGTATGTGGCCAAATGTTATTCCATCAATTATCCATGCACCACTGATGATGTTGTGTGAACACTCATCATGCATGTGCTAAAAATGTGTCCACAATTATTTGCTAAAGACACAGAGGCTGTAATTAGCATTGGATACCTATCTGACACACAGATACACATCCAGCAATGGTATGTACACCTGTGAGTTATGGTGCACAGTACATTACAGGGTTATGAATACCTGCACAGCAATATTGTGTCCATGTTAACTGGCTATGTCAATGTATCAAGCCTGGCTAACTCGAATGTGTAAAAATCTGTTAACCAGTTTACTGTGTAATTTAATTTAATCCTGACTTGTGCTCAGGACTAACTTTAACCTGTGGAACTTGTTTAACTTGCTTACTTATGTAATCTCTGTAAATAATCTGTTTGTAATATGTAATGCTGGTATTATGTAATGCTTTATCTGCTTACCCTTGGAGCTTTTCTCCCCGGGCCTCCGCTGAAAATGGACATGCATCCAGTCGGACTATCCCAGTCAACAAATGTAAAATAAAATAAATAAATAAAATGTATGCATTGTGTTCCAGGGGGAGGCCCATCACCTAATAACAAAACACATGCATCAAAGCCATGTATACTGTTAGTAAAAAGGACTGTCTACACTTGCACTGCATGCTGTTGAGCAACACATGTCCTGCATGCTGACATGTGTGATATGACTGTTTTGCTTGTGATACTGTACCCCACCATAACCTGCTATTGTGTATGTTCTGAGATTGCTTTTTTTGTGTGTGTCTGCTTTAGGGAGGAGTGTATTTGTGTGTGTGTGTATGTGTGCATGTGTGCATGTGCGCATGTGTGCATGTGTGCATGTGTGCATGTGCACATGTGTGCATGTCTGCATGTGTGCATGTAGTCTGAAGTCGTGTTCAGGTCTTAAAGTGTGTTTCCTGTTTTCCTCTCACAGGTGCCGAGGTGGGGCTGGTTCAGTATAGCAGGGAAACTAATGTCACTGAGACAGACAGTGATGATGAGGATAGGTGTGTTGAGGCACAGGCAGGTTTGTCAGGGTCTGTTGTTGGGCCACCAATTGACAGTACACAAGTCTCCACCCCATCCATGCACACAGTCATACTGCCTGTACATCCATTATCACCATTGCCCTTAGCTGAGAGACAATGTACAGTTGGCACTGGCCAGGACAGTGTGGTATCTGTGGCACATGTATCAGGACACAGCAGTCATAGCCAGATGTCTGGAATGGTACCACACAGGCAGATGCCCAGGGATTCTCATCAGAGCACTGCTGGTCATCATGCCCCTGGCAGACGTGCCACACCTCTTTCTACCACATGCATGTTCCAGGCTGTCATGGTGGCACAGACATGAATGGAGCAGTACACCAGACATGGACTAAGGGCACAGAGGGCTCATAACACCTCTGTAAATGACAGTATCCATAACGTAGCAGGTGCCATACGTAACTACACTGAGGTCATTGATAGACGCTGGGGTGAGACATTGGATGTCCTCCACAATGTCATGTCCATGTGTCAGGACAGTGCAGGATGGTTGAGACATCGATGTGGATGTATGCCAGCAATATCAGCAGCTGGAGGTTGCCGTGGACATCCAGCAAGTCACAGCCACTCCCGTAGTGCCAATACCAGCCCCAGCAATGTTGGGGGGGCTGTCCATAGACCGTCCTAGCAGACCACGTGCACGTGGCTCTGGCCAGTCCCAGCAGGGACCTGGATCCAGTGGACATATGTCAACCTCTTCGGATAGTACCCAATCTGAATTAGTACCTGATACTGTTTGTAGCACCCCTGCCAGGCACAGGTTCCGTATCCATGGCCAGAGACGGTGATCTGTAAAGCCTGCCAGGTACAGTCTGTAGCTGTCTTACAAATCCCTGTATAAGGCAGCCACATGGTGAAACTGTGTGCATGCAGACACACACACATAAACCAGAAATCAAGGGCAAACACATACCCACACACATTACATCAACATTGGCTCATAACAGTACTCATGGCCCTCACACACACACACACACACTCACACACGCACACACAGACACACGCACACAAACACACACACACACACACACATGTCGATTGTATGGCTCAGTGTAGGCCTCTGGCAAACCAACAACACACCCTGTGCATATGATGAAACCTGTGCCACCTCCTGTCATCTGTAACAGTGATGCAGGAACAGGCTAAGATGGTGCTGATGCACAGGGTGACTTTAATAATGTATAGCAAGGGTTGGATGTGTAGCATGTTGTCAGCAGTAAAGTGTAATGATATCTTTGAAGGTGTAGCTGAGCAGGCATGATGCATTAAGCAAAGCTGTAATTATCAATGTTGTATTGTTTTCACCAGTGTTTATTCAATTGTGTTTTGTTTGCCTATGTGCCACTTGGTTAATGTGTGTAGTTGTGTCATCATGCATTATACAGTGGACAGTAAGTGTGGGGTGTGTGCAACACAGGTTTGCAGGTGTCCATTTGGGAACATGGTGGAGGTGCACTGTCGGCATGTACATACATATTGGACATGTGGGCAGGGTGACATGCCCTGTATTGGCCAGTGTTAACACTCCATAGTTTCTGTTGGTGGGCAGTATGCATTGTACTACACACATTTTGGAACTTGAGTACGCATGTGTGTGTGTATGACATGGGTTGACACTGTGCTGTGGGTGATGCTGTTGTTGCTCTCTGTCATTGGTTTGCATTACTAAGGTTAACACTGTCCCAGCTGCATAATCCTTTAGTAATGCACACTGTTCACCTACAGGGTTGCATGGACCGTGCTATCACAAACACAAGAAATTCTCACTTATACAGTAAAAGTGCATTAGTCTCATGCACCCCTGCCATAAACTAAATATATAATAGAAGGTGTGAAGTTGTACCAAAAAAGAGTTGCATACCAAGAAGGGATAACCTCTCTGGTCAGTATCATTGGGAAAATACAATCCCTCCATAAACATACAAGGCAAGCTTCAAAGTACAAAATGGCAAGGATTCCAAAGACAACACTAAATCTTTCTTTAGTGTTGTTTATAATCTACAGGGGAAATCTCAGATCGGGTCACAGTTAATGTAAATGGTCACAAAGTACACTTATCTGACTGACATTACCAGTTCCTTGTCAGACAGTTTGAATGCGGATTTCACCACCCTGTCATTACACAAGGGCCACATTTCCAGACCTGAAGAATGTAAAACCTAATGATTCACAGACACTATAGTTAAAACATCTCTTTACCAAAGTCCAAACCACAGAGGCAATGGTACTGGACAGTGTCCCTGGCTGTGTCATACACAAGCTGACATATGAAGCCACCACTCACCTAAACACTCTGCCTAGATGCAGCCTCTGTACAGGTTACATACTTGTGGAATGACACATGGTAATGGTGTTCACAGTCCACAAGGGTTGAGCTACAGTGCCTTCTTCTTCTTCTCCTTTTGGATGCTCCCATTAGGGGTCGCCACAGTAGATCATCTGTTTCCATTTCTTCCTGCCTTATGCATCTTGCGCTGTCACACCATCCACCTGCATGTCCTCTCTCACCACAGCCATAAACCTCATCTTAGGCATTCCTCTTTTCCTGTTACCTGGCGGCTTCATCCTTAGCATCCATTTCACAATATACTCTGCATCTCTCCTCAGCACATGTACAAACCAACTTAATCCTGCCTATCTGGCTTGGTCTACTAACCTTCAAACCTGGCCTGACCCTCTAATATACTTATTCTTAAACTTGTCCACCCTCGTCACACCCAGTACAAAGGTTAACATAAATTGATTAAAGTTAGAACTACAACAGATCCTGGAAACTCTCACCCTATAAGCCAGACAAATGTTATCTGGAAGGCTATGGAGCACAGCTTTATGGAACTCATTAACAGAAACATTATGTACCTGCAAACACTGCACCATACCCACTTAGGTTCTCTAAAGGCCAGATCATGGCTCCCACACCTAGTAGACTTCAAGCCAGTTAACAAGGTTATAGGTGAGGGAGGGGAGGTCAACACAGCCAAGCTCAGCTTACCAGAAATTTATACCCATCTCACATTCTGGTATTATACATAACCTCAACAGACTGAACATAAACAATTGTTAGATGATGGCTTGACAATTGACGCACAGATGTAGGACACACAGTAACATTTGCAGCCTCCATGTACTATTCTATGCCAGTAACACGTGGTATTCACCTGCACTCAGTCCTGGGACCACTCCTGTTTGGCATATAGCTTTCTTAGGTGCAAGCAAACACAGTAGGGATATCTCTGCCCACGTTTGATGAAAATGCATACTGTGGGCTATACTTTATTCTCCAGATGACACACACATCCTCCAAAAGGGTATCATGGAGACAGATACCTGGTGTCAAACTTATGCTGTAAAGCTATAAGCCAAAGAAAGCATAGTTATCCACTTTTAGAAAACAAAGTATCCCCAGAGTAACACATAGGTAGTAAGTAGCCCCAAAAATGTGGAACAGGTACTAAAGTATACATAGAACCATGTGTTTAGTCATTTCTCCTTTGATAATCACATTACCAAAGGGTTTTGGGAATACCTCTGTGGAGCATATAAGCAATAAAGGGTTTGCATGCAGATCCACAGAGGTTGTTGCACACCTATAATGATTAGTCATCTTTTCCAGACTTTGCTTGCTTTGGAACAGGTTTTATATATACCTCAAGCATAAACCCTCACTCACACTCTTCAATAGAAACTGTGATGAGTGAATGTGAAACAGAAGCCATAGCTCAGGGATCACTGCATTGGCTAAGCTTGTCACAAGCATACAAAAGTGACCTAAGGTCTGGAAAGCACCAGCACACTCTGGCAAAGATAACAGATGCATTCATGGAGAAAGCAGAGTACCCACCTATGAAATAATTGAGGTCACATGTATGTATATGGATTTTCCCCACAGCTACCTTACATGTATAATGTACATACAGTTGTCATTGTGATATGTCATACACTAGAAAAATAAAAGCCCACTCCACATTGACCAATGGTGTCACACACCTGGAACACACAGTCAGCAAGTTCAAGATTCAAACTCCTTCCTAACTACATTATGATATTACAGCAGTATGCATTTAAATGACACGCTATATACATTACTGGGATTTCTCCTTTCCACAGGTATATTTGTAGGATGGTGACATCATCAGCCTTGACAAAGATGAGTATACCACTTTTAAGGGGTGTGAGTAGTCTCCAAAAAGGTTGCTCCTCTCCAGGGAGACACACAGACTAAGGCAAAACAACATACCCAACACACTAGTAATAGGTGACTTCATAGTCAGGCACACAGATGTTCCATTCACTCGGCTGGACAAGGGGAAGGTTACTGTCAGTTGTCTGTCAGGTGCTATGATCAGCCACATAACCCAAGCACTTACATCACTCCAGAACAGGTACATATATAACGTATTCTTTGTACATGTCGGTGTGAATGATCTCAGACATACCTCCCAGGACAACATGACAAGAGATATATATTAGTTCTATGATCATGTAGCCCAGGCTGGTATGACCCTGACCTTAAGTAGCATCTTACCTTCACCTACATGATACTGCAATATAACAGAAAGACGATAAACTTCAACAATTGGCTGAGCTTCTGGTGTCATTCAAAGGGGATCCAGTCTCTGTCTGCCTGTGATGACATGATAGACAAGCTTCATTGCTTCACTACAGATGGTTTGCACCTGTCACCCCTATGCTTCTGAATACTGGCCAAGGCTCTTGCTGTCCCCATATTACCTTTTTTAAGCAAGGCTCAAAGGTTCATAGGTTCATAGGTAGGTACTAGCCTATTGGCCCTGGGGCCTATACAACCCCAGCCAAAAAGGTACCCTGGCTTTTGCCACCCACAAAATTTATTTTTCTGTGCCACTGTCGAGCAGAGACACAGAAGTGATCTCCAGGGTGAATTTACAATTTCCTATCTAATTATCAAGATTTTTCTTGAAGAGTGCTAATGAGGAGCTTTGTTTGATATAGATAGGTAGTTTATTCCAGAGTATGGGAAGTCTCTGGGACAGGAATCTGTCCCTCCGGCACATCCTGTTTATTGCTGTGCTGAGGTTTAATTCACTGGAGCATGTGGCTCTAAGAGATTTGGTTTTCTTGAGGTGGAGCATGTCCATTAATTCCGGGTTGGACATGGCCTTATATGTCAGGCATAGATCACCTCTGTGCAGGCAGTAAGCAACCGAGTAGGGCTGGAGTTTCTTTAGTTAAGCTGCATAGGGCATCTCTTTGAGGGCCATGATCCTCTTAGTGAGGTACTTATGTGGTCTTACCAGCTGTTGCATGTGCCGATTAAGGTACATACCAAATGGGGCATAGTACTCTATTATGGGCCTAATGAGTGATGAGTAGAGGGGCACAATGACCTCTCTTGGTCTAGAGGTCAACCCTTTCGTGATTAGGTGGGCTACATAAAAGGAATTTCTAACCACTCTGGCAATGTGATTATCAAAGGAGAGGTTACTGTCTACCTGGGTCCCCAGGTCCCTAATTACATTTTCCGTACCTAGTGGATTACCACCTATGTGGTAATTCATGGGCACTTTGTTTTTTCCAAATGGGATGACTATGCATTTTTTGGCATTCAGCTTAAGGCCATGGTTTTGACACCAAGTATCTGTCTCTGTAAGACCCTTCTGGAGGATGTCTGTGTCAGCCGGAGAGTCGATTATGGCCCCCAGTTTGCAGTCATCTGTGAACTTGGTCAGCCATAGTCCTCCTGTGCTTGCCTGTACCTCAGAGAAGTATATACTGAACAGGAGGGTTCCCAGGACCAAGCCCTATGGGACGCCACTTGTGACTGGTTTACAGTCAGACATGGCACCCGCAACTCTGACCATGTGTGTTCTATCCATGAGCCAGTTGGCCACCCATCTCATGACATAGGGGTTAATGTTCAAGCTGGTAAGCTTGTCTATGATGCCAGAGTGGGGAATGGTGTCGAAGGCCTTAGTGAGGTCCAGGTAGGCTGTGTGAACTACCTTCCCTTCAACTATGGCCTTGGTAACTGTTTCAAAGAAGTCAACTAGGTTTAGGAGGCAGGATCTGCCTTTAACAAAGCCAAATTGGGTGGGGTCCAGTGTCTGGAGGTTCCCAATGTCTCTGTTTATGAGTTCCATGATAATTCACTCCATAGTTTTGTGGACCAGGTTGGTCAGACTTATAGGGCGATAGTCCCCAGGTTCTGTTGTGGCACTACCTTTGTGGAGTGGGATGACTGTTGCTGTACGCCATTCTTTGGGTATGTAGCCTGTGGTAAGGCTGACTCTGAACAGTGAATTTAGGTGAGGGTTTAGTTCCTTTTGGAGCTCGTGTAAGACACAGCTTGGGACACCATCCGGTCCCATCGATGCTGTGTTCTTAGCTTTGGAGAGGGCTGTTTTTACCTGCATGTCCATGATGTCTGGGGCTCTGCATTCATCTTGGATGGACACGGGCCCTTTTGGGGGTGGGGGGGTGAAGTTTGCACTGAACTTGTCCACCAGGATGTTGGCAATGTCAGTTGGTATAGTGTACTTTTTGCCATTTTGCAGTAGCTCAGAGCATATCTGAGAGTTGCCACCTAAATGTTTGATATAGCTAAAGAAGGCTTTGTGGTTATCTTTAGATTCCTTGGCGATTTTTCTTTAGAAACTGGCCTTGGATGATTTTATGAGCAATCGTAGTTTCTTGCTAATAATGATCAGTGATGCCTTTCCTTTTTGGAATTTTGCTCTATCATGTAGTAGTTTCCTCCTTCTATTGTATAGCTTATTTATGGCCAAGGACCACCAGACTGGTTTCCTCTTTTTGGAGGAGTGAGTCTTGGTTTTACTTGGGATGGCTTGATCCATGCATCCCTGTAGATGCTCATAGAATGCACTTGTAAAGGATTCTGCAGATTGGATAGCATTATCCTGTAGCAAGGGGGCTTTGAAACTTTCCACTTCGGTCTTGAGAAGTGTGAAGTTTGCTTTTGAAAAGTTTTTCACAGTGGTTTCCTTAACTGGGGGTGGGGTCAGGATGTGGATGCCCAGTGTGATTACTTTATGATCTGATCTTACCAGTGAGGGGTTTACCTCTGGTGTGGAACACTGATCCCCCATGTTGGTGATGATCAGGTACAGTATGTTTTCACCTCTAGTGGGTGTGGTGACCAGCTGTTCCAGGATATTTGAGTTTATAAAGTCTAGGAAGCATTGGCAAAGGAGTTTGTACTTGAGTAATTCTCCCAGTCAGTGTTTGGGTAGTTTAAATCTCCTAATATCATGGTGTTTGGCAGGACCTTTATATTTTCCAGTGTTCTCAGGAATGCTGAGTGAGGGTCCTGAGACAATGTAGGTGATCTGTAGCAGGCTATGATCTGATAAGCAGCTTTGCCCACTGTTATATGCACTTGGATTGTCTCTGAAGCCTCGTGCTGTGCCACTAACCTGGAGGTGTGGGTATCCTTTATGAAAATGGATACACCCCCTCCTTTTGTATTTCGATCCGGGTTTTGGGGCCGAAGCTTGGAGGGATTGGGATTTCTTTAAGTGGAGCATGTCCAACAGCTCTGTGTTTGACATAGCTTTGTATGTTAGGCAGAGATCACCTCTGAGTAAGCGATATGTGACAGAGTAAAGCTGGAGTGTTTTGAGACGCTCTGTGTAGGGCATGTATTTGAGGTTGCTAATCCTCTTTGTGAAGTATTTGTGAGGGCTTTCCAGTTGATGTAGATGTCTTGTGAGGTACATACCAAAAGGGGCATTGTACTCTATAATGGATCTAATGAGTGATGCGTAGACGGGAACAATGACCTGTGGCGATGTGATTATCACCAGAGAGACTACTGTCCACCTGTGTCCCAAGGTCTCTTATCACATTTTCAGTGTTAAGTGTACTACCATCTATGTTGTAGTTCATGGGTACAGAGTTTTTACCAAAGGGGATGACAATGCACTTTTTGGCATTGAGCTTGAGGCCATGGCTTTGACACCAGGCATCTGTCTCAGTGAGGCCTTTTTGTAGGATGTCCACATTGTTAGTAGTTTCGATTATGGCTCCTAGTTTGCAGTCATCTGGGAACTTAATTAGCCAAAGACCTTCTGTGTTAGTCTGTACTTCAGGGAAGTAGATACCAAACAGGACAGGACACAGGACTGAACCCTGTGGTACTTCACTTGTCATTGGTCTGAAGTCAGATTTGGAGTCTGCTACTTTCACAGTGTGGGTTCTGTCAGTGAGCCAGTTGGCAACCCATCTTGTGACATTGGGATTTATACCTAGTTTACTGAGTTTATCTATAATTCCAGAGTGGGGGATGGTGTTGAAAGCCTTGGCAAGATCTAGATAGGCTGTGTGAACCACCTTACCCTTGTCTACAGCTTTGGTGACTGCTTCAAAGAAGTCTATCAGGTTTAGGAGACATGATCTGCCTTTTACAAACCTGAACTGGTTATGGTCCAGAGTCTGGAGATTACCAATGTCTTTGTTTATAAGTTCCATGATGATACGTTCCATGGCCTTGCAGACCAGGCTCATCAGGCTATTGGGGCACTAGTTCCCGGGGTCTGTGGTGGCTCCCCCCTTGTGTAGTGGGATAACCGTCACTGTGCACCATTCAGCAGGCACAAAGCCTGAGGTGAGGCTATGATTGAACATGGTACTTAGGTGTGGTGCCAGTTCATTCTGTAGTTCATGTAGAACGAAGCCTAGGATGTTATCTGGTCCCATGGCTGCTGTGTTCTTGGCTTTGGAGAGTGTTTTTTTACCTGAGCAGCCATGATGACAGCATCTTTGCATTCTTCCGGTATAGAGATGGGCTCTTTCATGGGTGAGAGGGGGGGTAAAGTTAGCACTGATCCTATCTGCCAGGATGTTGGCAATATAAGTTGGGTCTGTATATTTAGTGCCATTGTGCTGTAACTCAGAGCAGATCTGAGTGTTGCCATTGAGATTCTTGAAATAGCTATAGAATGCTTTGTGGTTGTCTTTAGAATCAGTGGCAATTTTGTTTTCATAACTAGCTTTGAAGGATTTTATCAGGGATCTCAGCTTCTTACTGAGGCTGACCAGGGAGCTCCTCCACTCATGGGATTTTACCCTCTTTTGCAACAGTTTCTTCCTTCTGTTGTGCAGTTTGTTTATGGCAGGGGACCACCAGACTGGCTTTCTTTTCTTGGAGGATAGTGTCTTGGTTCAGTTTGGGATAGCACGATCCATGCATTCATGTAAGTGCTTATAAAGTGCAATTGTGTAGGAGTAACTGTATTGTCCATCGGCATGGGTGTCCTGAAGTTCACCACTTCTGTCTTAAGAAGCATGAAGTTGGCTTTGGAGGAATTTTTTAACATGGTTTCCTTAATGGGGGGTGGGGCAGAATGTGGATATGTAGGGTAATTAGCTTATGGTCAGATCAGACCAATGTGACGTTGACCTCAGGACAAACCAAACCCCGTAACCAACACAAATAACTACAAAGTGAGCTAAATGCTACTCATTGCCAGAAGTCTTAGCCTCCAAATGCACACACTCAAGGCACTTCTCAGTATGGAGAATATTGATATCTGTGCAGTAACAGAAACCTAGTTCAAGGCTCCAGAGGGCACACCAGCACTATCAGGATACTACTCATTCCATACCTTCCAACATCAGAACCTGGATCATAGCACATAGGGTGGGGATGTATCCATATTCATCAAGGATACTTACACCTCTCTCTACATCCTCTCTGCAGGATATTTTTCCATAGAATGTTGAACAGCAACGTTCTTCCCATTCCACAGGGGTGGGGCCACAAAAGACCTATGCTGTATGAGCCTGATGAGTCTGATCTACAAGGCAATGGAGCCAATCATAATGGAAATCAACAATAAAGACATTGAGAACCTTCACACAGTTGAGCACACTCAGTTTGGCTTCGTCAAATGCAGATGACACCACCTGAACTGGGTGTATTTCTTTGAGACAGTTACCCAGGCTACAGATGATTGAAATGAGCTCCACACAGCCTTCCTATACCTTTGACATCATTCCCCAGTCAGGTATCATAGATGAACTCACCAACCTGGGCATGAATCCATACATCACAAGATGGATTGCAAACTGGCTCACAGATAGATCCCACATATTAAGAATTGCTGGCTACATGTCAGACTCTACACCGGTAACAACTGGTGTCCCCCAGGGTTCAGCCCTGGGGTCCCTCCTGTTTGGTATAGACTTCTCAAAAGTACATGCCAACACAGGAGGGTTATGGTTGACTAAGTCTGCTGGGAACTGTAAAGTGTTTGACATAATAGATTCCCTGGATGACACAAATATTCTCCAGAAGGGACTCTATGATACAGATGTGTGGTGTCAGAATCATGGCCTCAAGCTCAATGTGGAAGAATGCATAGTAATCCCCTTTGGTGAAAACAAAGTACCCACAAACTACCACATAGGTGTTACCCCCTAAAAACTGACAAGGTAATAAGGGATCTGGGGACGCAAGTAGATTGTCATCTTTCCTTTGACAACCATGTTGCCAAAGTGATTAGGAAATCCTATGTGGCCCATCTAATCAACAAAGGGTTTGCATCAGGATCAAAAGAGGTAGTGGTGGCCCTCTACTCTTAAGTCATCAGACCCATCATTGAGTACAATGCACCATTTTGGATGTACTCGACTAAGCATATCCAGCAGCTGTAGAGACCACAGAGGTACCTCACCAAGAGGATTACTGGCCTCAAATAGTTGTGTTATTCAACACAACTGGTAAAACTAAATCTCTTCTCCGTTGCGTACCGCCTACTCAGAGGGACACTCTGCCTAACATACAGACCCATGTCCAACACATAACTGTTGAACATGCTCCATCTACAGATAACAAAATTGAGTCACACTACACACTTCAGGGATATGAACCTCATCATAACAATGAATACAACATGCTGGTGGGATAGACTACCATCCCAGACACTGGCTTTACTGTGGAACAGAGTCCCAATGTACATCAGATAGAGCCCCTCGCTGACACTCTTCAATAGGAACCTTGTTGAGTGGATGGGAAACAGATAATTCACACCAGGCATCACATCAGCAGCCCCACTAGAAAGGGGCTGAGGGTACTATTAGAATTAAGGCTTAGGAGACTACCCAATGGGGTGGTGAAAGCTGCACAACTTGCCTAGGCTAATATATACCTTCATGAAGATAGTCTACTACATACCTATGAACCTATGTGACAGGTACATGTCTACAGATAGTAGATGTGTACTTCATTGTACAGTCATGTTGTACAGCAGGCACATGCACCACATACACTGTAATGCTTACAGATACTGGTGGCTGTTATGTACAGTGGGTGAGATCTGCACCTCATGTCTTTTGTGCCATTGGGATGTGTGCTGGGTGGGACAGTCCTGGATGGCTCCCTGTCATGGTCACCCTCTTACACACATCTCTGCCCATCCATCTTTGGCTTAGTATACCGTGTTTCCCCTACATATATATAGGTACATAGGTAGGTAATAGGCTATCTGCCTGAAGGCATATATTAGTATGGCCAGAGTGTGCAGCTATCACCACACATGGGGTTAGTTCCCTATGCCTCTGTGTAGTAGAGCTGATGAAGTGATCCATGGTGTGACAGTTCAGTTTCACATACACTCATCAAGGCTCCTCTGGAAGAGTGTCAGTGAGGGACTCAGCTTAATGTAGGTTGGGAGCCTGTTCCAAAGCAAGGGAAGTCTGTGAGTTAGTAATGTATCCCTCCAACATGTTCTATTTACTGTTGTGATGATGATATACCTAGAGCATGTGGCACAGTGAGCTTGGGTTTACTTCAGATAGCACATGTACATCAGTTTTGCATTGGACATGGGCCTGTCTGTCGGGCAGAGATTGCCTGAGTAGACAGAGTACAGATTGAGTTACTTCAGTCTTGTTGCATGGGGCAACTGTTTGAGGCCAGTAATCCTCTTGTTGACTGTTTGAGGTCAGTAATCCTCTTGTTGAGTTACTTCAGTGGTCTTTTCAGCTGCTGATGGTGCCTAGTCAGATTCATCGCAAGTGTGCCGTGATACTCTCTGATGGGTCTGATGACTGATGAGTAGAGGGAACCTCCTTTGACCTACATGCAAAGACCTTGGGAATTTGTGGGAACACATAGCATGATTTTCTAACCACTTTGTGAATGTGTTTCTGGAAGTAGAGATGACTATCCACATGTGTCCATAGATCCCTTATTATTACCTCCATATTTAGGATGTTGGCACCTATGTGGTATTTGTATGACTGTAGCTCGAGGCCATAATTTTGACACCACATCTGTCTGACTGAGACCCTTTTTAAGGATGTCTCTGTTGTTCCAAACATCGATTATGACAACCTTTTTGCAGTCATCCACAAACTTTGCTAACCATAGCCCTCATGTGTTTGACTGTATTTCTGAAAAGTATACACCAGACAGGAGATGTCCTAGGACTGAGCCATGGGGGATAGCAGTTGTTACCAGCTTACAGTCCAACAAGGAGACCACAATTCTTACCTTGTGAGATCTATCTGTGCCCCAGTTGGCAATCCATCAGATGACATACGTGTTTATGCACAGGTTGTTGATTTTGTGGATAAGACATGTGTGTGGGATGTTGGAAAAGGGCTTCTCAAGGTCTATGTAGGCCATGTGTAGCTCATTTCATTGCTGTATGTCCTGGGTGACTGCCTTGAAAACTGTCTAGCAGGTTTAGGAACCATGATCTGCCCCTGACCAAACCAAAATTGGTAGGGTTGGGTGTTTGTAGGCTCCCAATAGCTCTGTTTATGAGTTCCATAATGATGGACACCATGACCTTGCAGATCAGGCTTATTAGGCTTATAAGACAATAGTTCCCATGGTCTGTTGTGCACCAACACTTGTGGAGTGTGCCAAACATTGCTGTAACCCATTCAGCAGTTTCATATCCTGTGCAGAGGGTGAGTCTCAACAGATTGTTCAGGTGCAGGGTCTGTTTGTTTTGGAGTTAACATATGACACAGACAGGGAAACCATGTCATCCCATAGACACCATGTTTTTAGGTTTGGATAGAGCCATTTAACCATTGTATATGTGATTTCTGGCTTTTCACAATCTCCAGGTATGGTAATGGGCCATTTTGTCAGTGAGAGGGGGGTAAATATGTATGAACCTGTCTGACAAGATGTTGGCAATGTCAGTCATGTACATGTATTCATTTGCACTTTGCACTGACTCAGAACATATATGAGTTTACATTGATATGTATGACATAGCGAAAGAAAGCTTCATGGTTCTCTATGGACTCTTTGGCAATATTTTTTCCAGAACATGGCTTGGATGATGTTAGGAGCGCTCATTGTTTCTTGATGATACTGATCGGAGATTTATTGATCTTCTTTGGATTTTCACTTTCTTTGAACAACTTAAGTACTTGTAGTACATAGTATGATTATGACAGGGGTCCAATATATTATATAGGGTCTGTTTTCATATCACTGTGTGCTCAAGGCAGGATTGGTGAATAGTGACAAGTGTCTGGAGTAAGAACTGCAACTGCCAGATATGTGCGGCCCACTGCTGTACTCAGACATGGCCTACGTGTGTGAGCATGCCCAGTATGACCTTTCAGTATGTTGCTGACTGAAATTTGCTAAATTTGTTTAAGTGTGTGAGCATGGGCATATATACTATATGTGTGTGAAAAACCAAGTTGTTTTTTATTTCAGGGCTCACCTTTGTGTTGTACATCAACAGGAAGCACGCTGTGCCTGCAGGGCTTCCATGAGTCAATTTGCATAGACTTATCAACATTTCTACATACAGGGGGGCAGCTATTATTTGTACATTTGTACCCGGGGTGGGGCACACCTGATTGTTACTGTGAGTGTACATAGGATGAGGGGTACACCTGACACTTATACACATTTGCTAGGCCTGAACTGCTATGTCAGGTACTCCATTTCAGTCTGTACTGTTGCCTATCATACTGGCTTGAGGCATACCACTGTACTACAGACCTTAGCTTCCAATTACACGCATATTACTTTGTGACTTCATAGCCTACCCAACCCACATCACACTGCCTGGCCTGCTGTTATCTGTCTGCATAGGCCTGGGGGGAGGTTACTCATATGCCTCTTCAGAGGGCATGATACAGCATTTGTTTGTATTTGCGTTTGTCTACAATTGTCCTGCTGGCTGTGACTGTTAGGTATGTGACTCCCCCCCCCCAACTGATACGTGTGAGTGACTTAAGTTGTGTTTGTGCCAGTAAAATGCTGTCATGGCTTAGTGATTCAATACTTTGACTATAGTGCACAGTATCCTGAGTTCGAGCCCTGTCACTGCTTTTTATTTTCCTGCTGGGCAGACCTGACTGGTAAAGGAACAGTAAAGCAGGTGTGAGCGTGTTTACCCAACTTTGCTCGACTTTGCCCAACATTGCCCAACTTTGCCCGACATTGCCCAACGTTGCTCAACATTGCCCGACGTTGCACTGGTTAGCACGGTGCGCAGCTACGAGTAATTGGATTTTAATATGCTCAGTACTGGTAAAATGTGCTCAGCAGTGCTTTATATTGCTTAAAATAGGGCACACATGCCTCATGTGGAGCTGCAGGGCTGCCTATGTTGGATGCACATAGTACACTCGATATACATGTTTGAAAACAGGTAGTGTCAAGTTAGGCATCCCTTTTACTGTATGTGCGAGTCAGATAGAGGTGTCATTTCTGAAAAAATATATTGAGCTCTCTCTGCTTACTGCTTGCTGCTTCTTACTGCTTGCTCTTGCTGTGGGATATGAAGTCTTCTTAAGACACTCAGTCTTGCTGGCTGGAATCAAAGTCTGGTTATAATTGCATTCACAGTCTGTTGCATACAGAAACTTGCAGAATATACACTGATACAGCATCTGACTTTAAGAGCAGTAACCAATAACTTTTATAATAAACCAAACCGGACAAATGTTACAGCTTAAAAGTACTGTTCCAACTTTACTTCTCATATAGTACAGATGATGTGAGAGATATAACATTTACCTCAGAACACCAAATGTGTTCCTACCATACCCCTAACAACTAGATTTAATACAGACTTTTTATACATATTTTAATTAAACACACACCCTCTAGGTTTTGGAAAGATACTGGCTTGATGACGCAAATGCTAACACATCTGTTCTTCTGCAAATGATGATAAGTAAACTGTCTTCAAGAAAATGCCTTGTAAACTGTCTTCAAGAAAATGCCTTGTGGATTCTGTAAATGCTGATAAGTAAACTGTCTTCAAGGAAACGCCTTGTGGATTAGAAAAAGCACATTTTTAAACTTTCTTAGAAAAGCATGTCCTGTTGTCCAGTGAAAGCAGATTACATTCTTGTCACGTCTGTAAGAAGTTCAGCTTTCTTGATGTGTGTGTAATACACTTATAAGCAAGTTCCTTATTTTTTTAAGCCACAGTCATTTAGTATGGTTGCTGATCACATATTACTAAACTCTGTTTCTGCATTTAAGCAAGCTTTTTCTTTCAGCATATTTAATATCTAACAATTCCCTCTGTTTTTAAACATACTCAGAACATTTTATACTGATATGTATTTTTTATCACATTATATAGAAAGTCTTCTTTTGATCAAAATGCAATTTTACATAGTTAATACAATGATATTAAAGTATTACTACCAAACTGAATGTATTTAACGACTTTTTCTTTTGCAGACCATTCTGTGAAAATATTTTATCAGTTATGAGCTGTGTCTGCTTTAGTTTAACTTGATTAATTTATTCTTTTGCAATTACAGAATTTAATTTATGACTTAGAACTGTTTCATTAACTCTTTGCAACTTGTTGAATTAACTATAAGACAAGAACCATGTACTACTGCAAGCATTTATACACTGTGGTCATGTCTTTGAACTGCCCATTAACATCTTGGTAAAGTACTGAACTGGGCTTAGATAATAAATATTTGAAAGCAATTATTTTACTTGGGTAAAACCAGTGATATTACAACTTGACAAATTACTTTTAAACTTATTACAATGTATTCTGTACAGTATGTATTTACACAGACTGTTTGCTATTCATGCATTTCAATCTAGCAGCTATCCTGAACCCAACTTTTTTAAAACATGGTTTTTCACACATATTCATTGCTAGGCATTAATTTAATTTGTACTAAATTCTTCTGTATTTGTACATACAAAGACTATAAAGTAAATTTAGTCTAATCTTACAAATTTAATAGCATTAATATTAAGCAAAATCTTGGAAAATGTTTATGTCTCTTTAGAAATATGTAGTGGAATTGGCACCAAATGCATATGTCCTGTTATTTTAAACTACATACTCAGCAATTAAAAATATTCATGCTTTTTTATACCAACATTGTCTTGTCAAAAACATATTAAAATATAGTGACCATTCTTGCTCAATTTATACATATCTTTACTTTCTCTTGTATATCTTTAATCAATTTTAAGCCATCTCTTGTTTTTTTTAATCCATCTCTTGTATAGCTTTACAGTTTAAATACAATTTAATACTAAACAATACAATAATAACCATTATGATAGCTATTAACTTGTAAAATATCTTATCCTGTCAGGTTTAATCTGTGTTTAATAACTAGAATGACAGCTATTAAATATTTTATCAGGTTTAATCTGTTTACCAATATTTCTAATGCACTAATACCTGTTTTTCCCTCCCCCTGAAACAGTATTGTTAAGAAGGAACGATATATTATTTCTGCTCTGTAGCTTTATTTCAAACCCTTTTGCAACACATACTGCTCACACAGTGTGTAAAACTGATAAAGTACCCCTCCCCCTGTAGTACTGCAGTATTGTTTATCTGTTTTATAATGTATGTCAGCCCAACACTTTGGTTATACATTTGCTTTATTAGGTTATCAAACTATAGACCTTTGTCTGATATCATCTTTTCTGTTGCCTTTGCTGTCTATTTCTACTAGTAGTAGTTATTTGTACCCTCCTGTATACTTTATTTGAACTGTATGTATACTATAACCCATCTGTTGGCTATACTTGATGTAACTAAGGTTTTTTTTTTTATTTTTTATCAGTGACATATATGCACAATTGTGATGTTTTATTATAATTACCAAATAGTGTTGCATGTGAACATTTTAACAATTATGTTTTAATAACAACAAATTTTTAGAAAAACTCAAGCCACTTGTCTGGTAGTCTTGTTTCTTATCTTATCTTTTCAACATTTCCAGTTACTATTCATCCAGTTTAGGAAGGTCTGAGCTCACATTTCAGTTAGCATTTTTCCTTTAATTATCTGTTAGTAAAATGCAGTTATAAAACACTTATTATACCATGATCCCCCCAAAACGTGCATGCTGATTGGCCAGCGTGCCCGTTGTAAATCGAGTTATACTAATGGAAAAAGGTCCGGTCGCCCGGACTTTTTTCCATTAGTATAACTCGTTTTTTTTAAAACACTGTCTCGCTATGTTAAATGGGTTTAACATAGCGAGACAGCTTTAAAATAAGCAACGGAGATCTCCGTTGCTTATTTTAAAGCTGTCTCATATGTTAAACCCATTTAACATAACAGGCAGTGTTTAAAAACAACGGAGAAAGCAAGATCTCCGTTGCTTTTTTTAGTGTTCGCTATGTTAAATGAGTTTAACATGGCGAGACAGTTAAAATAAGCAGCGGAGATGTCCATTGCTTATTTTAAAACTGTCTCGCTATGTTAAACTCATTTAACATAGCGAAACACTAAAAAAAGCAACGGAGATCTTGCTTTCTCCGTTGCTTTTTTTTAAAACACTGCCTCGCTATGTTAAATGGGTTTAACATAGCGAGACAGCTTTAAAATAAGCAACGGAGATGTCCGTTGCTTATTTTAAAACTGTCTCGCTATGTTAAACTCATTTAATATAGCGAAACACTAAAAAAAAAGCAACGGAGATCTTGCTTTCTCCGTTGCTTTGCTCAACTCTGATGTACTGCGCAGGCGCGCAGTACATCAGAACTGCCGCGGATGCCAGACATCTGCGGAAGGGCAGTAAACAGGCATTATACTATGCCATTATTTAAGAAAAGTAATAGATGTTCTTCATTCCACATTGCTGCAGTCCTAACTATTGGGGTAGTCCGCTGTCCAGTCGGCCCGAATACCAAAGTATATGGCTGACGTCGGTCACGGCGCATTAGACTGACGTCAGTACGTCAGGGTACTAATGCGCATGACCGACGTCATATCCTCAGTCTTTTTTGCCGCATGGTCCGATGCAGAAGCAATTTTGCGAGTGCAGGTTGGCGTTCTGAAAGTTTCTGAAGTCAGAGTTTCAGACCGAATCAAAGTTGGCTAAGTACCCCGTTGGGGAATATTTTGTTTTTTCTTGCCTCAGTATTTAACGGATGTCAGAAAAAGTGAATAACTGTATTTCTTGTGGGAAACAGATACCTCATAGGGATTACCATACTTTGTGTATACCTTGTTTAGGGCCTGAGCACGACGTTGTTGGATGCCGCTCTTGTGCTAGATTTAACAAACGCACTATTAAGAGAAGGTTAGACTGTGCTAGGTTGGTTTTTGGGAAGCGTTGTAATTATAAAATGCCGTCGGATGCTCCGACGCCCGCTTCGGCCAAAAAGCGCAAGGACAAAACTGCAAAGCCTAGAGTGGAAGAACCGACAGTCCCAGACGTCGGTCCTTTAGAAGGCTCAGTGGAGCCGGAGGTTCTGCCAGGAGTTTCTTTGGAGTCTCAGGGAGAGACTTTACTGTTACAGGATGTATCCTCTCAGGAAGTAGGCCAGGCTGAGGGGGCTTCTCAGGTGGCTGTTCTTCCCTCTCTTCCTAAGGTGGTTAGAGCCTCCCCTTCTGTTTCCAAGGCTTCCTTGAGAGGCAGGCCAAGTTTAGCTTCAGTGGGGATTTCTCCTAGTGCTTCAGGGTCTTTACCTAAGAAACATATGCTTAAAATGGCAGAGGATTTGATTACTATGATTAGAGGTTCTATGCCCCCTCCTGATAAGAGGCCTAGGGTGGAACCTGAGTTTGAGAGTTTTGAGCAATGTTCGGAGGCTTCTGAGTCTTCGGCTGAAGACTTGCAGGAGTATCCTCCTTATTCTGATTCTGATGTGGATGATTCTACTCCTTCAGCTTCTCCTCCTGAGGATTTTTCATTTTCAGAGACTCTGCATTCCATGAGGGAGCATTTTAAATGGGAAGGTCAAGATTTCTCTGATTCCAGAAAGAGGCTTAGGGAATTCTTGTTTTACCCCAGCATAGGCCTTTAGCTATACCTCCTGTTCTGAATGTGGTGGAAGATGTACTTGCAGAGGCTTCCTCGAATCCTGTTTCTCTGCCTGCTGGCCCAGTTAAACCGGATAGTTACTAGAGGGTGCCTGAAGCTCATAAGTATCTTTTAAGAGTCCTAGGGCAGACCCGAAACTGTCTCTCAGGGGCCTAAAGGTGTGAAGGCCTCTGTTGTTAAAAATCCTGTTCCTCCTGATAAAGAGGCAAGGGCTTTGGATAGATGGGGAAAGAAAGTGTATACTTCTTCCACTTTAGCCATGAGGGCGTTGAATTGTCAGTTTCACATGTTAAAATATCAGAATTATCTCCTTTCACAATTGAAATCTAAGGTGGATGCTCTGGCGGAAGGTATTGAGTGTAAAGAGTTGCAGGATTTAGTTCATGTGTCTGAACAGGTGGGTAAACATTCCTTGCAGTGTGGTTTTGATGCTGTGCAGGCCTCCTCGAGGGTGGCTGCCACTGGTTCTGTTCTTCGTAGGCACGCCTGGTTGAGAGATCAGAATTTAGCTGAGCATGTTAAAACAAGGATTTTGGATGCTCCTTTACAGTCTGATGTGTTGTTTGGTTCGCCTGTGGAAGCAGTTTTAAAGAAAATGGAGGACAAGGCTAAGTCTATGCAGACTGTTAAGGATTTTTTGCAGGTGCAGCCTCCAAGTTTAGTAGAAATTGGCCTACTAAGGGATGGACTTATCCTGCTTATGATTCCCAGTCTAGGGGTAGGTCTAGACGTGGTAGGGGCAGAGCTCAAGGTTCTTTTAGGCCTAGGACAGGAGTTCCCTGCTCAGACTTCTGGTGAGGGCAGGGGTCAGTCCTTTCGTAAGCAGACCCAATGACCTGCCTTTTCAGCTGCCAGTACATTCTCGCCTGGCAGCACCTTTGGGAGGAAGGCTGTCTCTTTTCAAAGAAAATTGGGATTTAATTACCCGAGACAGATGGGTTCTGGATATCATTCACCACGGTTACAGGTTTTATTTCCATACCTTGCCTCCTTTCAAAGGCATGCCAGACATTCCTCCTCTACAAAGAACAGAGGCTCACAAGCAAATTTCTCTGTTGCTCGAAATAGGGGCCATTCAGCCAGTTCCTGTGCCAGAAAGGGGCCTAGGATTTTATTCTCGCCTGTTCCTAGTACCAAAGAAGGGGAACACGTGGAGACCAATTTTGGATTTATCTATCCTCAACACTTATCTGGACATTCCCAAGTTCAAAATGTTGACGTTACAACAGCTTTTACCTCTGCTGGGAAAAGATCACTGGATGGTAACTTTAGATCTCAAGGAAGCTTACCTTCATGTGCCAATAAGACTAAGTTGCAGGAAGTATCTGCGTTTTCGAGCTGGAAATTCTCATTATCAGTTCTCTGCGTTGCCCTTTGGCTTATCTACTGCGCCCAGAGTATTCACAAAGGTTCTGGCTCCAGTGATAGCTTACTTCAGGCTAAAAGGAATTCAAATCTATCTTGGACGACTGCCTGATTCTGGCTCAAGAAAAGGAAGACCTTCTACAACATTTGGAATATATCATAGCAGTGCTAAGATGCCTAGGGTATTCTGTGAACGAAATAAAGTCCAGTCTAGTACCCTCTCAAGACATGTGCTTTCTGGGTGTGAGACTGAATACAGCAGCCCAGATGGCCTTTTTAACCCCGGACAAACAAAAGAATCTTTCCAGTTACTTCCATCAACTATCTCTTCAGTCCGGGCTGACTGCAAGGACAGTCCTTCAAGCCTTAGGGTTCATGGCATCTTGTATTCTGGTGCTTCCCAATGCCAAACTGCATATGAGGAAGCTACAATGGTATCTCAAAAATCTGTGGACACAGCACTGCCAGGATTTGGACACTGTCATTCAAATAATACCTTGCATTCAAAAGGAATTTTTGTGGTGGGCTCAGGAATGTCACCTAAACAAGGGACTCTCTGTGACCCGGCCAGAGGCGAGTCAGATTCTAACGACAGATGCCTCAGACATTGCTTGGGGAGCTCATCTAAATGGAAAGTGGATACAAGACAAGTGGCCTGCCAGACTACAGCATCTACATATCAACATGAAAGAGATGTTAGCAGTCCAGTTTGCATTAATGGCTTTCAAGGAGTTACTTCTTCCAGGGCAGGTGTTGATTCTAACAGACAACACAACTGTCATGTGGTACATCAACAAACAAGGGGGAACACATTCTTACCCATTGTGCAGACAGGCAATGATTTTATGGGAGACTGCGCTCAGCTTGCAACTAACTCTTCAGGCAAGGTTTCTGCCGGGAGCACAGAACTCCCTAGCAGATGTGTTAAGCAGACAAATCATGGATCCCCACGAGTGGAAACTGGATCTTCATGTATTTCAAAAATTGACAGTGTCATGGGGAACTCCAGACATAGATCTGTTCGCTTCTCCACTAAACCACCAGCTGCCAAAGTTTTGCACAAAGGGATTTCATCACACAGCTTGGAAAATGGATGCTCTTTCTTTCAGTTGGAAAAATCTTCATGTGTATGCTTTTCCACCTTTGCCTCTTCTCCCAAAGGTGCTTCTAACGGTCAGACAAGACAAGCCAAGGATGATTTTAATAGCTCCAGATTGGCCTCGGCAGCACTGGTACCCATTACTGAGGAGTCTGGTAAGGAAGCCTCCATGGCCTTTACCCTTGATTCCACACCTGTTGTCTCAGAGGGACGGTCGTCTGCTCAATGTCAAGCTTCACTCTCTTCATCTAACAACCTGGCATATTCTGTTTTGAAAGACAGCAGGTCTCAGCTTCCTCAACAAGTTTTAAATGTGATTATGGAAGCCAGAAGACCTAGTACAAGGAAAGTGTACGCAGAAAAATGGAAGAGATTTTTATTTTGGACTGCAGCAAAGAATTTGGAGATTTCTGAGCCTAATTTGAGTGTGGCTCTTCAATATCTTACTGAGTTATTGGACAAAGGTTTGTCTTTCTCTTCCATTAAGATTCATGCTGCAGCAATTTCAGCTCACTATGATTGTGACCCACCATTGTTTTCACATCCTTTGTTCAAGCAATTTCTTAGAGAGGCAAAGAATATAAGACCCCCGTAGAGCTCCTACTCCTGCTTGGGACCTCAATTTTGTGTTGGAGAAACTTACTCTACAACCTTTTGAGCCTGCGGCTACTGCTGAACTGAAATACTTGTCATGGAAGACTGCTTTTTTGTTGGCCATTACTTCTGCTAGAAGGGTTTCTGAGTTGCAGGCCCTTATGGCGGTTGAGCCTTTTTTGATTTTTCATAAGGACAGGGTATCATTACGTACTAATCCTTCCTTTCTGCCTAAGGTGGTTTCTAGTGTGGCTTTAAACCAAACTATTCATTTGCCTACTTTTTATGCAGATCCCCAAAATAAAGGGGAAAAGATTTTGCACACTTTAGATGTACACAGGCAATTGCGTTATTATTTAAGTAGGACTAAGGATTTTAGGCAGTCTCAGCAGTTGTTTGTTTCTTTTGCTTTGAGTTCGCAGGGCAAGCCTGTGTCAAAACAAACTATTTCTAGGTGGATTGGGTTTTGCATTGCATTTTGTTATTCCCATCATGGCAAGGAGATTCCAGCTGGGATTAGGCCTCATTCCACTAGGGCTACTGCCACTTCAACAGCATTTCTAAGGGGGGTGGCAACTAAGGATATTTTGGAGGCAGCTACTTGGAGTTCAGTGCATACTTTCTCTAAGCATTACCACCTTCCTCTCTACTCTAAGTCTAGGGCTGGTTTTGCCACAGCTATTTTGCAAGGCATGTTATCAGCTCCTGCTTCCTTATGATTTGCCAGCCTCCCTTACCTCTGCTTTGGGATTCTACCCAATAGTTAGGACTGCAGCAATGTGGAATGAAGAACATAGTACAGTTTTGTACCTACCATAAATGTAGATGTTCGAGGATCCACATTGCTGCAGTCCAATTTACCCTCCCTCCTTCCCTCTGTGTTTAGGGGTGGTTGTGTAGGTGAGATTATATTCTGGTACCTTTGTATATATTGTATATATTTTTGGTGCAGGTATGTTTGGTGTTTTTCGGTTTTGGCCTTGTCTTTTTAGGGTCTTCTGACATCTGGGGCAAGAAAAGACTGAGGATATGACGTCGGTCATGCGCATTAGTACCCTGACGTACTGACGTCAGTCTAATGCGCCGTGACCGACGTCAGCCATATACTTTGGTATTCGGGCCGACTGGACAGCAGACTACCCCAATAGTTAGGACTGCAGCAATGTGGATCCTCGAACATCTACATTTATGGTAGGTACAAAACTTTACTTTTCTTTTCTTAAATAATGTCATGGTATAATAGCAATAACCCACTTCTGGGTGTGGGTAATGCTAAATTTACCCACGGTTGGCTTTGTTTGGTCCTCGGGCTGCCTCGGGACCAAACCACGCCAACCGTGGGTAAATTTAGCATTACCCACACCCAGAAGTGGGTTATTGCTATAGTATTATATTTGTGATTTGCATAACCATGCAAACTAAAGTAGTTTACATATTTTTTAACTTTTGATTTCAGTATTTTTATTCATTTATTTAACTATTTAACTGTTCTGACATTCATTTTACAAAGACTGTTTGACTAATACCATCTGTGATTTTATTTCTTTTTAAAATTCAGAACTTTAACTGTTTGTTGTGGTGTTACTATACAATTATAAAAAAAATGTAAAAAAATAAATAGATATTAGCTTAACAAACACATTTATATATTTACATTATTTATATTTGCTGTTGTCTGCCTGTTATTCTTGTGTGTTGTATATAAATGTACTCTAGATGAAAATAACATACATGCATGTCTGTCTTGTATCTGTATATCTTTATACAATCATGTCAGTCTTGTGACTTTAACTTTTTACTCTTATCTATTTGTATTTAATTTTATACACTAGAACAGTTTTGTTTACCTTTTGACTATGCTAAGAATGGCAGTCATATGCTCTACTTTACTGTAGTATTGATAAATATCTTGCTTTAATTGAATGGAAGTTTTAAACATTTGAGAATGATTTGTATTTTACCATCCTACCATGTAAGCTTAACCATTTTCAAAACACAAACATATTATAAAATATATTTCTTTTGCACAGATCAGCTGTAGTTTCCTACTCTTTCCCAAAGTATGAAGGAAGTCAGTCTCTGTCAGTTCAGCTAATCTATTTTCTTCATCTTGTAACTGTTGTTTAAGAGTCTCCTCATGGTCTGCCTGATATGTCTCAGGAACCTGTTCTGCTGAATCTGAAACTCCTATGCACTTTTGAAAAAATGTTTGTATAACTTGTCTAAACTTCCTGAACTCATTCTGTCTCTTTTTTAGAAGTTTACTACATTTTTTTGTAACAAAATGTACTAAGGGTTCTATCAATAACTGATCTGACTCACATGTGGTGACAGGACATAACTGTTTAACATCTGAATATAATGGAAACACTTTAGCCTTAGTTTCTTCACAGTCTATTGTTTTAGCAACATCATGTAATACTTTTTTATGACATAATACACAAAATGCAGTTTTTGTTGAATCACACAATAAACATTTGTCATATTTCACATGGTTTTCTTTGAGATACCAGTTAAATATTGTAATACATTTGCATAATGCCTTACTATCAACCTGCCCTAATAAGGTTTTACATTTACTAATATGCTGTGTATACCAACATTGCACTTTACTATCCATACTGTCTTAATTAAACATCCAAACTATCGAATAGCAACCATACTAAAAAATGTGACGTAGAAAAAAGTCTTACCAGTGAGCAAGAAAACAGGTGATCAGGCTGTTGTTGCAGATGGCTGGAAATTTTTCAAAGTCACTTGAGAAGCTGGGGAAGCACAACAGGCAGTGGGCTGTTGGGCTAGTGGATATCCCCCTTTTCTTAGCGAAATTATGGCACTGCGACTGGAACTTCTGTCTCACTCCGGATGTAGACGTCTAAAAAACTTTACTACTGCAAGCTGCATAAACTGGAATACTTCTGTTCAGAATTGACACATACGTACAAATGTTAGTTACTGCAATTTAACTGAAGTAACCCTCTGCAGGGCTTACCATCACTCCCCCTGTGTTTGAATGCAGAGTGTAGGTTCAGATGCAGGTATTAGGTTCAAATGCAGATTTTAGGTTCAAATGCAGATTTTAGGTTCAAATGCAGATTTTAGGTTCAAATGCAGGCTAGCTTGCCATTGAAAAATATATAGTGCTAGCCACTCAGCTGCCTCGCCATTGAAAAAATATATTGAGCTCTCTCTGCTTACTGCTTGCTGCTTCTTACTGCTTGCTCTTGCTGTGGGATTTGAAGTCTTCTTAAGACACTCAGTCTTGCTGGCTGGAATCAAAGTCTGGTTATAATTGCATTCACAGTCTGTTGCATACAGAAACTTGCAGAATATACACTGATACAGCATCTGACTTTAAGAGCAGTAACCAATAACTTTTATAATAAACCAAACCGGACAAATGTTACAGCTTAAAAGTACTGTTCCAACTTTACTTCTCATATAGTACAGATGATGTGAGAGATATAACATTTACCTCAGAACACCAAATGTGTTCCTACCATACCCCTAACAACTAGATTTAATACAGACTTTTTATACATATTTTAATTAAACACACACCCTCTAGGTTTTGGAAAGATACTGGCTTGATGACGCAAATGCTAACACATCTGTTCTTCTGCAAATGATGATAAGTAAACTGTCTTCAAGAAAATGCCTTGTAAACTGTCTTCAAGAAAATGCCTTGTGGATTCTGTAAATGCCGATAAGTAAACTGTCTTCAAGGAAATGCCCTGTGGATTAGAAAAAGCACATTTTTAAACTTTCTTAGAAAAGCATGTCCTGTTGTCCAGTGAAAGCAGATTACATTCTTGTCACGTCTGTAAGAAGTTCAGCTTTCTTGATGTGTGTGTAATACACTTATAAGCAAGTTCCTTATTTTTTTAAGCCACAGTCATTTAGTATGGTTGCTGATCACATATTACTAAACTCTGTTTCTGCATTTAAGCAAGCTTTTTCTTTCAGCATATTTAATATCTAACAATTTCCAGGGTTCCTACTGAGACAGTGTATGTGCTATACGTTGCCTCTTTGCCAAGGCCAAGGCATACTGGGCACGCCTCCTTCTGCCTACTGGGGCAGGCTGAGGTTGTTCCTCCTCCGAGTCACGCCGTGCCTGGCAATGGTGGGGGGCTGTTTGGCCCTGCCCCATGCTTTTCCTGCTGCAGCTGTTTCCGCAGGATCATATTGTGTAGCATGGCACATACCTTAACAATTTGGGTACATGTAGTTGGTGAGTATGCAAAGCTCCACCAGATGTGTCCAGGCACCAGAACCATGACTTCAGCATCCCAAACACACGCTCAATTATGTTTTTTTTTGTGAGTGTGCCTCATTATGGAGTTCTTGTTCAGGTGTGTGTGCATTTCTGATGGGTGTCATCAGCCATGGCTCCAGTGCGTATCCAGCATCCCCCACTAGGTGACCATCAGGGATGTCCCTATTGGCAAATCTCTGGTACAGCTGTATCAGATGCCAGATGTGGAAATCGTGATAGCTTCCAGGGCAGCCAGCACACACATTCATTATTATGCCATGGGCATCGCACATGACCTGGCAGTTGATGGAGGGGAAGCCCTTGCGGTTGATGTAAACCCTACCCTGCTCACTGGTTGGTGCTTTGATGCATATGTGCGTGCAGTCTATTGCACCCACTACCTCAGTATATTCTGCTATTTGGTGGAAAAGAAGCATATTGCTGGCCAATGCCTCATGGGAATTGGGGAAATATATGTGGTCACCGACATGTACTGACATGGCATCCAGGAACTGGTGGAGTACCCTGAATGCTGATGCCTGTGAAATCCCCATCATATCACCAGTTGGTCTCTGGAAGGTACCTGTAGCTAGTATTCTTATGTCAACACATACCTTGGTATCCACTGGGATGGGTTCCCCTCTGTTGGTTCTGTGTGTGAGGCGTGGCCGGCACAACTCAACAATTTGCTGCAGGAGGTCTCTGTCCACCCTATAGCGCTCCACTATCTCCAGATCATGTAGCCCCTGGTAGGTTACCCTGGGTCTGTACACTCTTCTCCGTCTCCTCACTGTGGGTTTCTCAGCAGCATTCACAACATCACCACCCTCAGCACCTTGCACATGTTGGTTTATGATAGCAAGAGCAGCCCCTAACATTTTGTCAGACTTAAGCTTTTTAAGCTTTCCCTCTTTGTATACTGCAGTGTTGCAGAGTTCTTGGGGAAAAACAGGGGAGGAATGCTGTTTGCAGAGTTTAAAGTGCTGGGCTGGGCTGGGATAGTCTGCTGCCTGTGTAATTGGCTGATTCTGATATATTTCACCTGGTAGCTCTGCTAGTTCTCTTTGATTAACTTCCTTTTACTGCTTTTCCTTCCTTTTCCTTTTCTGTTTCCTCCCGGGGCAGCGCCGCACAAACACGCGCACACGAGCGCACATGCTGTGTAAATGTTTGCAAGAAATTTCTGAACTTTTAACAGTGTGCACCTTTGGTTTCAGGTTTTCAAATAGGACAACTGTAGACACACCACTTGCAATCCTGAGCAAGTCAGGGAAAACACAAGCCACTGTGCTCCAATTAGCTTACAGCCTTTCTGACATACCCCCTCATGATGTCACCTATATTCTACTCTACTACTCACCTACTCCTACACTTACACTCTTGGGATATGGCTCACATGCTGGGGAAAATTGGGATTCACTATCCTTATCCTCATTTGCATAGGATTGTCTACTAATGCATGGTTACATCTGTCACACTGAGCTTCCCCCCCCCCCCCTTAGCAACCACTACTCAGTGGCCATGTTGTCTTTAGCCTGCCATTCACCTGCATGTCAGGATAAGCTTTTTAGTGAAAATGCCTATTTTTGGCTATTTTAAAATTATTTTCTTGTTTTTTAAAGCACAGCACGTTTGTGCAGTGCTGTGCTATGCTTAAACATTGGAGATCAGGGAAAAAAAGTTAGATTTTAATCATTTTAAACATTTATAAATGCCAATGGCCTTATATTTGGCCATTGGCATGCTTCCTCAACTGTATGCATCCTTTATTTGGAGCTGTCATAGCTCTGTTTAGCTGTTTGCAGAACGGTACTCCGTTACCAATGGAGTACATTTCTGCAGATAACACTAATCTTCCATGGACAGGTTAGTGTTTCCTGGATTGCAAATAGCTTTCAGCAGCAAATGAGGTAATTTGCATACCATGACGCTGTCCATGCAAGAGTAGCTTTAGCAGCTCTCGTGCACACCCCTGCCAGCTGTACCTGGATCGCACGGCAGATATATTACCACCGTGAGCTCCTACACTCTTCTTGCACTTCGTGCAAGCTTTCGTAAATCCGGCCCTTGTCTATTGATTATAAATGTATAATGTTTTATCATTTCACAATAAAACTAACAAACTATTGCTTTGTAGTATACATCTTATTATTTGACTCTTCTGAAATTCAGTAATAATGTAAAGTCTGAATAGTGAAAATTCTGTTATAAATTAACCATACTCCTATGTTTTTGTTTATATTATACTATTCAAATGATTCCCAAATGGTTAGTCTCTTCTATTCTTATAATTTTCTACATGTAAATTACATTAAAGATGCCATAAAATAAGTTTCTATTAGTCTAAATAAAATGCTGAGTTAAGAAACACTTGGAACATAAACTTCTAAAAGCAGAAATATATATACACACATATATATATATATATATATATATATATATATATATATATATACACACACACACACACACACATATATATATATATATATATATATATATATATATATATATATATATATATATACACACACACATATATATATATATATTTTTTTTTTTTTGTTAAAGTTACCATAATTACAATCAAAGGGGTCTACTTCATATGACTGAAATTTCATTTGATCGAGACCATAATACCGAATTTTCAAAATGCTGAAAACTCATTTGATTGAATCTCATTATACTGAATTGTAAGCCATAGACATGATGTGGGTTCCCTTCTCCTGTGACTTGCTTGTGATAAAAAGAATTACTGTAACTTATAGTGCTGATTGTCAGAATACAGATAGTCATATAGAACGTAGTACTGTAGTGTTTCTAAATGTGGGTATGTCTGTTTACATTTTAATGGGAAGTATCTCAAGTAATATGATAAATGTTTTATGCATTCCCAGCAGTAGTGACAGTGTGTAAACTACTGTAAGGTAAGTAAAAGGTATATGCCCTTTTCCTCACTGTAGTGCGATCCTGGCACAAACCCCACTTTGGGGGGGCTGGGGGGCACCTAGTTTGGTTTTATATTATCCGGTTTCTGTTAAGAGGGTATGTAAATAGTTTTAAGTTCTGGAAAGAGTTAGTCATTGATGTTGTAAGTGTGCATGTCTATGGTTTACAAGTTAGTATTTTGAACTTTAGCATTGTAAGGTTTCAGTATTATGAGTTTCAGTCAAGTGAGTTTTCAGTATTTTGAAAATCAGGTATTTTGGTCTCAGTCAAATGAAAGTCAGTCAAATGAAATTTCACTCATGTGAAGTAGACCCCAATCAAAGTTATTGGAACACATTTTTCTTATATTTTTGTACTCTAATTAACAAACAGATCTTTTAACTATTCAGCATAATATAAGACCTAAATGCACCAGATAAATCTTACTAAAGAACTTATTATGAATTTTCATTTAATTTTTCAATCAAAAGGTATGACATTGCATGCCATATATGTTCATATGTTACACTTGTATGATGAAAAAGTGTCTTTCTGTGCTTTTACAGTTCACAATGTAATTGTATACAACAATGATTTTATCATATTTAATCATCTTCTGAAAATTGTTAAATAAAGCAATTCTAATTTACTGTTTTTATCAGATGCACGTTGACTATGTATGAGACCTATTTTCAGTATGATCTAGGGTTCTGTTGCTTTTCTTTTGTTTTTTTGTCATTTTATCTCTATATACATTTATGATTCAGGAAGCCTTTATAACATACATCTGTTTCCTTGACCTTAATATCACATATATTTATTATTTTATATAATGACATGTATTTGCTTTCAGGCTAAAAGGCACATTCCTTTATATAACAATATAAAATATCTTAAATTCTCTAAAGTTTATGTAAATTTTTTTTGCTTCTTCTTAGTTCAAATTCTCTTGGTACAATAGATTTAACGCATATGATGTTTACTTATAGTATGCAGTCCAATGATATCATATTAGAATGTTTGTAATAATTCAATAACATTCACAATTAGATAAACATCTGTTTAACTATAAACATTTAACCTTCAAACCCAACACCACATTTTGTAACATATTGTACCAATGAGCCAATTCTTGAGAACCTTCAAACTCTACTGTGCTAAATATAAGGTATTTTATTGCAGAAAAATGTAATATAACTGGTACAGTAACCAGCAGTATATCATCAGACCCCTACAGTGAGTAGGTGCCTTAATGCCTGTCTTATCACATCTTATATAACTGGTACAGTAACCAGCAGTAAATCATCAGACCACTACAGTGAGAAGGTGCCTTAATGCCTGTCTTATCACATCTTATATAACTGGTACAGTAACCAGCAGTATATCATCAGACCCCTACAGTGAGAAGGTGCCTTAATGCCTGTCTTATCAGAAGGTGACTTAATGCCTGTCTTATCACATCTTATATAACTGGTACAGTAACCAGCAGTATATCATCAGACCCCTACAGTGAGAAGGTGCCTTAATGCCTGTCTTATCAGAAGGTGTCTTAATGCCTGTCTTATCACATCTTATATAACTGGTACAGTAACCAGCAGTATATCATCAGACCCCTACAGTGAGAAGGTGCTTTAATGCCTGTCTTATCACATCTTATATAACTGGTACAGTAACCAGCAGTATATCATCAGACCCCTACAGTGAGAAGGTGCCTTAATGTCTGTCTTATCAGAAGGTGACTTAATGCCTGTCTTATCACATCTTATATAACTGCTACAGTAACCAGCAGTATATCATCAGACCCCTACAGTGAGAAGATGCCTTAATGCCTGTCTTATCAGAAGGTGTCTTAATG